>NC_064814.1:51587522-51887522 GCF_023721935.1 Panthera uncia
AAGAAAAGAAAAGAAAAGAAAAGAAAAGAAAAGAAAAGAAAAGAAAAAAGAAAAGAAACCTGGCCGCATTAAGAAGCCCACTTAGACAATAAAGGAGACATGTTCTCAGAGGAAAGAGGCAAAGACTCAGGAATTCTTACGCTCCTATTAAATAATGCACTTCCAAATGCATTCCCATTCCATTTTCCCATCCCCCTGGGGGAGGAATTTGGCCTTGCACAGGATAGGGGAAGAAAGAGCAAGCTCAGTGATCTGGACCAATTCAGAAGACCTGATCGGAGCCTAAAGGCTCCAGAAAAACATCCAAGGATGACTTTGACAGAGAGCAATTAAAAGCCCTTATTGTCCACAGACTGAAACAATTTATCATGAAGACAATTTCTCTTATAAGCATCAGGGAATGTAGTGCAACAGGTAGAATCGGGAGGTCTGAACATGGCCCGCCTCCATTCTGGATATTATAGAACATCAACAAACGCCCACCTGCTATGAACAAAGATAAACATTCCATAAAGAAAAATTGATAGGTATCACAGGTTAATATTTATTGAGTGCTTATTATGTGTTAGGTTGTATTCTAAGTTCACATGTGGATTTGCTTAGTGTTCCCAGCACCTCAGCATTAGTTTATGGAAGAGGAAACTGAGTCATGGAGTCGCTCAGTGCTTGTTTACGTTTCCAAAGGATTCAAGCGATAGAGCCAGACTACGAACTAGACAGTCAGGCTCCAGAGCCTTCACCCGTAGCCCACCATTCTACTACCTCTGGTCCATGATAGGCACCTCATCACAGAGGACTTTGTTCTTGAGAGTTTCAAAGTCAAATGAGTCATACTGGAAAGCATTTCTAAGCAGTTCCTATAGTTACGGTGTTAGATGGTGTTCTGTTACTTTTTGCAACGACCCTGTGATGAATCTATTGAGTTTCTTCCAAGTCATGTTCTCCGGAGAGTAGGTCTATAATCGAAGTGCTATTGTTTCCTCTGGAGACAGCACTTTTATAAAGAAAACCCCAAAGAACAGTTTAAATGAGTGAATCCTATTATCTCCACTTCCTTTGATTATCCATACCTCATTCCCGTTGTAGGAACCAGCTCTCCCCCGTGGCAGTTACCCAAGTCCTGGCAAGATGTCCAAGCTGGGCTCATTTACCTCCAGAGATGGCATTCCACATTTCTCCTTTGCTTTTCATCGATGCCAGATATCATATCTGTGGTCATCTTTTAATTCAACTGGCATCCTGACCAGAAAAAAAAAAAGTTTCAGTGTCAGATTGTTCCGGGGCGAAATAGGATCTTGTTTCTTTTATGTTCCTGGCTTCACACTGTCTGCACAGCCATCTTCCAGACGTTCTTAGAGAGACTCCCTCCTGCTCAGAAGTTCTCATTAACTCATTATTTGTCTTCCCATACTTCAGTCTGGATTATTTAGTTTTGATGTTACTTTCTGTGGTTTCCTTTCTTCCTTTCCTGCGCCCCATCTTACTGTCCATGCCTGCCTGCCTCTCAGACACTGGCTCATGCTTTCTGGAATGTTCTTCTGTTCTCCCCAACCTCCTAATTTCTCTGCAGGTCTTTGTGCTGTGAATCCTTCCAGGCCAGGTTGTGATGCTGTTTCTTCCATAATCTCCCCAACCACTCCATAATGTAAGCTCTCCCCCCTCTCTCCACAGCCTTCAGTGAACCCGTTGGTGATCAATTCAATGCTGTTATTTGTATGCTAATTATATACAAAACTCATTTTTCTAGACTGCATTGTCCTTACGCATAGGACTGGCTTCACTCTGGGGTAGAGGCGGACACAGGTTGTTGTGATGAAGGGAACGAGAGCCTGGGTGCAGTCATTACTGCACTGGGCGTGCCTCACATTCTACAAAGACCCGGAACAGCTTCTCAGCACTTCACAGAGAAATGGCTGAGGGGAAATGACTCAAATCTTCTGTGTTTACTTTACATTTATATGTTTTCCCAAAGAGGACCAATGGGGTCATTTTGCCACCAGGCTGTATAAGCGCCCCCCACTGGGACATGTTTGTCCCAGATCACCCCAGAGGCCATTGACTTACTTCCACTGGCCCCACCCTACCTACAGTGGCTTGGAATCAAGCACTAATCCTTGAACTAATCTGTGATGAGCAGGGAAGGCCAGGTGCCTCATGCAAGTTCACTTTAGCCATAGCAGCTTATACAGAAAACTCACCATGTTTCTTCAAAGGCAGTTAGATTCATTTTCCTGCCCACCCAGCACAGTACAGCACTACAAATCTGGTGATTTGTGTTCAAGGCTGGATGAAAAAAGGTTGAGTCCGAATTCTGTGTTTCTTCACGGGATGGCCAAACCGAAGCAGGAGTTTGAGGACCAAGACAGGAGAGCTTGACCTGTCCCCATTACCTGATTCAACGTCTTAAATGGCCAAAGAATGGTTCTTACCGGTCTGGTCTCAGGCTGGAGTAAAACCCATTGTATCAGCTAGCTTGGGCTATAGCCAGTCATGCCCCACTTCTCCCCATTCCTGCCCCCTCCATCACTTGGATTCAGAGCTTTTATTATCTGTGCTGGCTTGAAGAATACAGGCCAATAAGAAGTTCCTATGTGTACCCATCACACAGCTTTGTATAACCAACCAACATGCTCATGAGCTGGCCTAGAGCTGACTCCTGTTGGCTCACTGAAGGCAAATCTTTGCCATCTCTTCCCAACTTCATGGGCTCTGAATTCAGTGATGGTATGCTAGTAGCTTGAAATTGACCATGGCGGGAGTATTTACACTGTGGAAATTGGCAAACGCTACAAATATGGCCAGCCTGCCTTTTCCTTCCTCCTTCCTTCCTTCCTTCCTTCTTTCTTTTTCTTCCTTCCTTTCTTCTTTCTTTCTTTCTTTCTTTTCTTTTCTTTCCTTCCTTTCTTTCTTTCTTCTCTTTTTATTTCCTTCCTTATTCTCTTTCCTTCCTTTTTCTTTCCTTCTTTCCTCTCTTTCCTTCCTTCCTCTCTTTTTCTTTCTTTCTCTTTCTTTTCTTTCTTTCTTTCTTTCTTTCTTTCTTTCTTTCTCTTTTTCCTTCTCTTTCTTTTTTTAGAGAGCTGTTTTACCAAATGCCATTGAATTGAGCCCAAACGACCACTCCCAACAACGAATATAAGACAGAATACATGCCACAAAAGCATTATCCCATTTCTCCAAATACACAGAAGGCATCCTGTTTCTTGAGGTCAAGCCCGTATGAGGAAGGTGGAGCACAGCTGATGGCTCCTGGGGAAAGAACATGCAGTGGAGCTCCAGAAATCATCTGGATTGGCTGGATTGGCATCTCAATTCCACCCAGAGTCAGCCTAAGCTACCCAGTCTTTCTGCCCTGAAGAGACAGAAGAACCTAAGGAGCAGGGAAGCAAAAGCAGACTAATTAACTTTTTTAAAAGGATAAATGAAGTCAATCAATGTTGGGAACAGAAAGAACTGCTCCCGCTCCAGGCCTCCAGCAGTCTCTAGTACATTTCCATGTCATGCTGGCCGTAATGGGAAGTGACAGCTGATGAAAGCTGCTATTCACGGTCATCTGAAACAGCTTTTCCTCCCAGATGAAATTCGGTGTGGCATGAGTCTAAACACAGACCAAAGGCTGGGCGAATGTATTCCCCAGGTCCCCCAGGGCTGGCAGAGGCGACTGTTTGTGAAGGGGGCTTCCTGACTGGGCATCAGAGAGGCCCAGTGTAAACAATAGGAGTCTTTATGGCCTCCTATGCTCACACCCGAGATGGTGGTCCTGACCCTAGACTCTGCCCATCTCAGGCCCTCCTCTTTGTTTATAATCAACCATAGGCACTCAGGGGGACTTGGGAGTTTGATGACTAGTATTTTCCGCCACCCTAACGAACAAAGCCCAGATTTATCCTCACTGCCTTCCAGGTAAACCGTCTCCCTGTAGGGAGCAACGTTGGGGTGGGTGACACAATGCATGAACAACTTCAGTTTTGAGCTGACTGTTCTGACTCCTTGTCTGGAAGGACCGAGAGCAAAGGCGAGTCTAGCAAAAGGGTTTTTGTATGCAGTTGGGAATGCTGAGTTATCCCAGCAGCCTGTAGGATGGATTTTTCTGAGCCTGAGGCAAGCAAACACTCCTTGGAACCAGAAACCATAGCTCCTACTCCACGTCTTGCCATCTGACACGGACACGAAGTTACAAACATATGGTTTCCATCAAAACAGAGTTGGCAGGAGTCCATAAGCCTCAGGGAGCTAGAGACTTATTAGCTAGGGTAGCTGGTAGCTGAGTAGCTAGAGGCTAGGCCATTTGGAATAACAGCATCTGGGCCAAAAGACAAGTCCTTCTGGAAGAGCCAATACGCAAGCTACTCGAGGGTGAACATTGGGCAAAATGGTGATTTCAAAAGTGTAAGACTGAGAAATCTAGAGTCCCATGGGTTCTGCTCCTATTCTGAGCCACCTATCAAGATAGCTCTTCTTTCTTGCTCTGAGGTTAAACTACCAGAAGGTTGCTGTGAATGTCCCCCCAGGAGAGCTGAAGAATACTGTAGATCAGGCTGGTGGCACAAGAAAGTTCTCAAGGTGTGGAAACCAGAGCAAAAGGTCAATGTCCCTCCCATCGTGCCTCCTGATTCCTGCCACACCTGTGAGATTCCCCTGGAACAAATACTCATCTCAGGCCACAGACACACATTTGCAAGACCTGTGACTCTTTTCTGTAGCTTATCCTATTTTCTCTTTTAGGATGCTATGCCACTGGGTGTGGAAACTAAATTTTTTTATGCACTCTGTATCCCCAGAATCCTAACATGATGTGTAGAATGCAAGAAGCAAATTCTCGAACGTGGGAGTTTCAGGATGCTCCTAGCTCGTGTGTGTCTGTGACTCAGTTTCTTGCCAAGTGGCAGGGCAGGTGTGTGGGCACACTTGTGAGTGTGCGTGGCAGTGTGTGTGTGAACAGGGGGCGACGTGTCTGGCCCTACGTTGTTGTCCATCACTGCCAGCATTCAATGAGCGGACTCTGTGCTCATCACTTGTGCAGTTATTTGACTATTTGGCCTGTTGCTTCATCGTTCTTGTCTCAGCCAAGAGGCTTCTTCTCACAGACCCGTCTCGTTCCCCTTCAGAATTTGCTGTCCTACCTTTCGTTGCCTGTCCTGAGGCTGCCGCTCCTGTGACCCCAAGTGGCCCTCAGGAATATTTAGGGGAACAGTGCAACACATACTGCCTATATTCTGAGATTCAAAAGAACCTGAAATGTAAAGATCCTGCCAAAAACTTTGGACAAGGGGGAAATAGGCTCTTCGTTTCTCTTGCAGTCTCTCAGAATGGGGGGTGGTGGCAGATGACGGTCTTACCACACAGCACATTTTACTGAGGAATATTTGAAGTGTCTCCAGCCTGTCTGTTATCCCAGTATGTTGGAGGACTTAAAGCTGATGAGTAGGGGGCAAGAGCCATTTTTCCCAAGGTGTGTGGATTTCAGGGTCTCTTCCCACTGGTGGGGAAAAGAAATATGGAGGTTTATGTCTGCTTTCCTTTCTCTTAGAACATTGGCGTCGTTAGGCATAACCAAGGTTTAACCCTGTGTTTCAATCCTCCCACATGTCATTTATTAGTTTCTGTCTTTCATTGTCAGGACATTTGTTGTGTGCCTTGATGGACAACCAAAGGACTAACATCTAACCCCAGAGTTAGCAAACTTAGCTAAGTGTGTCAACAAGACCACTGCCCCTTCCAGAGCAGGTGAGAATGTGAGTCTCGAGATATAGGGGGTTGGGAAGGGTGGTGTGTGTGAGTGTGCGTGGTGAGGCAGCGACAGATACACTCTGATGCCAGGAAAATCACTTTCTCAATTTGCCTAGGATGGCCGCAACACTCCTTGACATTCTTTACTCCTGTCAACAGAAAGGCTGAATGCAACTGATTTATAGGATTTACCAAGTATCTTTTAAAATGTATATATAGGGGCGCCTGGGTGGCTCAGTGGGTTAAGCATCTGGCTCTTGATTTCAGCTCAGGTCATGATCTCATGGTTTGTGAGTTCGTACCCCACATCAGGCTCGACACTGACAGTGCAGAGACTGCTTGGGATTCTCTCTCTCTCTCTCTCTCTCTCTCTCTCTCTCTCTGCCTCTTTCCTGTTTGCACTCTTCCTCTCTTTCTTTCAAAATAAATAAAATAAAATAAAATAAGATAAAATAAAATAAAATATAAATAGGGATGCCTGGGTGGCTCATTTGGTTGAGCATCTGACTCTTGATTTTGGCTCAGGTCGTGATCCCAGAGTTATGCGATTGAGCCCCATGTCGTTTCTGCACTGAGCATGAAGCCTGCTTAAGATTCTCTCTCTCTCTCTCTCTCTCTCTCTCTCTCTCTCTCTCTCCCATGCCCCTCCCCCTGCTCTCTCTCTCTCTCTCAAAATAGTTTTTAATTTAAAAAGCTTTTAAAAGTGTAAAAAATATATAAATATACCATATCTATCTACCTACCTACCTATTATCTATCTCCCAGAAAACATAAAATTTCAACAATTCATATTGTTGTATGAATTCATTTCTCAGAAATTGCTTTCAGTTTACAATAGGGATTATAAACTAGGTAGCACAGGTAAGAAAATGGAAGCCAAGGGAAATGAAACTACTTATCCAGAATCTTCAGCTAGTTAAAGGTGGGATCCTGACTTCCATGGAAATTATTTTCCTACTTTGAGTTTAATCAGATTTCTGGAAGCTAGAATAATGGGGACTGAGGGAATAAGGGTTTTAATATGGATTTTAGATGAGCACCAAGAACACATTTGGATGGTGAGAGTTCTGATTTGCGCATAGCCATCAAGGTCTTAGAAAATGCCAGAAGGAAGCTGGAAGTCACTGGATACCCGGTGGTGCCTGGGAGATTATGTAAAGAGGAGTGTGTGTGTATGTGTGTGTGTGTGTGTGTGTGTGTGTGTGTGTGGTGAGCGAGGAACAGCAGACATAAATTCTGTGGGGTCTTTGTTCACCAATGACTACCACTGTGTTAGAACTACTCCAGGTGCTGGAAATGATAATATAAAGATGAATAAAACATGATCAGGTAAAATTCAGATGCAACAGCATAGGAGTGTTTCACCAATTGTTTTGCAAAGTTCAATGTGATTTTTGCTGTTTTCTTTGCTTTGTTAGAAGGGTCCCTCTGTCCTATGAGGGAGTGGAGGACAGAGGACCAAGATTTACCCAGTATAGAGTGGAGACTGGAAGGCAAACCAGTTGTTTTGTGTCTGTTCATAACTTGGGCTTAGCTAGGTGGGATAGGTAGTTCTTTCTGATCTTCCACAAGAAAAGGAAAGGAGGGAAGAAAAAGGCTATTGTGGGGGCAGATACAGGATTGCGGCTACGAGCCTGGAGGAGAATGAAGAACGAGGGTAAGAAGGAAGAGGAAATTTGGAAACCAAGCTTATCCGTTCAGGTTCTCCAGAAAGCAGATGCTGAAATGGCACAGGAGGAGAGGCTTTCTGGGGGAGGATGCCTCTTTATCTTTCAGTGAAGGGGACACCCCTGTTAAAGGACACTGGGTAGGAAGAGCCTCACACTCCAAGGCAGCCCTGAGAAAGCCTCTCTGATGGAAAGCCCTAGGGCACAGACTGCCCATTGATGGGTTTCCACATCAGGAAAGAAATGGCCTGCCTCTAGCCACCCTCCCCTTCCCCCACCATATTCCATCATCTACCGGAAGCAGCCTGGGGGGAACATGGCGTCAACATGCACGCTGCAATGGATCCAAAGAGGTGGCATCTCCGGGCTGTTATTCAACCACTCTCCACTCAGCAGGCTCACCCAAAGGGAAATCTGAGCCATGCACCTTAATGGAACCCCGCACCTGGAGAGCCTCAAGCCAGAACAAGCAGCCCAAGAATAGACTGACCCCTGGGGGTGCTGGGTAAGGAACCCAAGCGCTGCCTTTTGCTGTTGGCACTACTCAAGTGACTCAGAGCTGTGTTGGATCAGAATCTTTGCCAGCCAGCCACCCAAACCTTACATGAGAGGACTTCACAGCGTCTGCATCGTGGAAGCCCTGGATAGCTGGCTGGAAGAGAAGGAATTCCTGGCCCACACCAGGGATCTGCCCTTAGTTACAATCCAGCTGCGTGCTGTAGCAGAGGGGCTGGGGTACACGTATCCGTGGACCGACGAGCCCCCTGGAGAACCTGCACAGGAGGCCGGGGACATCTCACTTTCCACTATTTGCAGTTCCCACACGGACTGTAGAAACCGGATCGTCTGATCCGGCAATGTGATGTGTGGACCCAGACCTCACGTGAATGAGTCAAGCGCTACAAAAGAAACACTTGAGAGATAATGTCACTCTGATCATGCCCTCACTAGAGTTAGGATAAGCCAGTGATGCCTGAGAAGATGTTTGCTCCCAGAACATAGTTAATGATTTAGCTGTGCAGTAATTCTACTGGGGGGTTGGGGGGGGATGTATATCAGTGAATGAATGAACTCCCAATATCCATCTGTCATAACTCCTGGGTGTTTGACTACAGGGCAACAGAGGTTCAGGTAAGTAAAAAAAAAAAAAAAAAAAAAAAAAAAGGTCTAATGAGCTAGAAATCTTTTATCAAACGTACAGGTTGCTACAATGCCACACACTTTGAGAGAGAACATCCACCATGATGAAAAGGAAAATTACATGTTTTAAAGTAATAAAAGCAGATATGCTTCATGTACACAAAAAAGCTGTACTTGGAGACAGGGAGTTCTGAATAAATAATTGATGGTTCTTTCTGCTGGATGCACAATGGATTTCTGCATCATAAATAAATGAGCAACCTTTTATTTATACAGTGAGACCTCTTTTGCACACACACCGAACATCATTCTTGTATCGTCGTGTTCATTGAAGGGCTACCAGCTGTTGTCTCTGTGATCTGTGGAGTAGGGGAAATGGTTCATGCAAATGAAAATAGCCAATAAGTGTCAGCCACGGGTACTGTGAGGGCCTCGATTTGATGATGTTTGATGATATTTTCTTACACTTGACATGAAGAAGAATGGAACATGGTTTTCTGGGAGACGGGTTTCGCATATCTGGAGCGGGAGTCGTGATATTTGGTAAAACTCCCAACTTACACGTGCGTCGCAAATGCAGGACTCAAGAAGCTGATCGCTTGGGATCTCTTGACATTCTGCTTGCCATTGACTGAACAGTTCTGCTTTGCTGGGAGTTCTGTGGGCCAAATGACGAAGCCTGTGCTGCACTATCAGGGGATTAAATATTCCAATCAGTTACATTCCAATCGGTTACATTCCCTTAAAGTCATCAGTCCAGGGGATCGTGGCTGTGTGAAAACCTATCTGCAAATTTTTGACGCTCCTGAGCTGGGGAGGCGGAAGCTTGAATCCGGCCAACCTTAGTGATGGGTTAACCCGCAGGCTGTGGTAAAAGCGATGCTGTGCGGCTTTGGAGGCTGGTCATTAGAGGTACGAGGCTCTAGCCTGGGGCCCTGGAGCCCTCAAGCTAGAGCTGTGTCACCCACCGAGTCTTACCACTCTGTGGACCCTGCACTGTGAGGAAACGCATGGTGACCAGTGTGGAAAAAGCACAAGAGAAGCTCTGAGACTCAAGGAAGAGAGAGAGAGTGAGAGAGAGCCATCCAGCAGCCCATTTGTGTGAAATGAGAGCTCTCAACCCCCAGACTCCCTGTCTGAACCCTTTCCGGATTCCTACCGTTCAGAAACTCCCAGAAAGAATAAAGCGACTACCTTTAGGTTAAGCCACTATGTTTCAGAGTGGCTTGGTGGGCGTCAATAAATAACAGGAATATGGTAAGTAACAGACATCATAGAGTTCATTACGGTCATGGAAATGACTCCACTTATTTTCAGTTCATTGTAACCTACTGCCCAGACCTTGTTCAGGACACCCATTCTGTGGGTATGTGGACCATGTTACTCACCTGGGACTTTGAAGCGTCGCCATGTGTCAGGGCTTTTATTGTCAGCAGCCATTACTTTGGACAACCTAAGGCCTTCACAGAATCTTTTCTAAGACTTCTTCAAGCCAATAAGAAGAAAGTATGCGTTGTCCTTTCTAATTTCTCTGCTTGCTATTCTTAGCAACTGCAGCCTTTCTCCTTAGATGATATGCTCCCCCCATCCCCAGGCGTCTCACTGGGAGACCCTTTAGGTCCTAGATTCATTTAATTACTTAAGAAAGAATCCCTCCAAATCCGGCAGCCTATTAAAAGGATTATATACCATGACCAAGTGGGATTTATTCCAGGAATGCAATGGTGGTTCAACACATGAAAATCAGCCAAGACGATGTGTGCATTAATAGAAAAGAGGAAAAAACCAAACGGCTTTGTCAGTTGATGAAGAAAAACCATTGACAAAACCCAACATCTTTTCATGATAAAAACACTCAGAAACAGGAATAGAAGAAAATTTCCTCCACCTGGTAAAGGACACTTATGGAAACAAACCACAAAACACACATCTGGCATCATACTTAACAGTGAAAGGCTGAAAGCTTTTCTTCTAAGGTCAGAAATAAGACAAGGAGGACATCCACTCTTGCCACTTCATTGAACGTAATACTGGATGTGCTAGTCAGAGCAATTTGGGAAGAAAAAGAAATAAAAGCCTCTGAATTGGAAGGAAAAAGTAAACTCTTCACAGATGATATGCTCTTATACACAGAAGATCCTAGAGTCTATTAAAAAAAAACCCCATTAGCATTAGTAAACGAATAGAGCAAGGTTGCAGGATATAAGATTAACATACAAAAATTGGTTGGATTTCTACACCCTGGCCAGCTAACTATCCAAAAAGGAAATCAAGAAAACAATTTCACTTATAATAGCAGCAAAAAGAATAAAATAGTTAGAAATGAACTTAACCCAGGGGGTAAGACCTACACACTGAAAATGAACAAAAACACTGCTGAAATTAACACCTAAATAAGTGGAAAACGTCCCTGTTTATGGATCGCAGCCCTTCATACTGTTAGGATGGCAATGCACCAAAGCAACCTATAGATTCAATGCAATCCTTGTAAAGACCCCAGTGGCCTTTCTTTATCTGCAGAAATGAATGAGCCAGACATAAAACCCATATAGAGTCGCAAGGGATCCTAACTAGCCAAGACAGTCCTGAGAAAGAGCAAAGCTGGAGATCTCGCGCTTCCCTTCCATATTTAAACACTTACATAATCCTTGTCATCTTAAGGTCCTTTGACCTGGCATCTTTGAACACCATCCTAGATGTGGTCTCTCCCTCCATATCCTCATGTACTCTGCACCTTTCCTAAAGCCCTGGTCACACTTTACCTATTTTAATGGTCATTTTGTATATATCTTTTTACTTACAAGGCTGTGCGTAGTGTAGTATGAAATTCAAGGTCCCACATGTCCCAGTATAAGCAGTATAAATTCTTGGGAGCATCGCAACTTCTTTCTAATCCCCAGTTCCCTCAACGTGATGATGGCAAAGTGGCTACATTTCTGGTTCCAAGTCTGAATATACATCAGAATTACCTGCACTGCCATGATTCTATGAAAATGGACCAAATCAGAATCTTCAGGATGGTGTGGAGTGCTGGCATGGGCATCTTACAAGCTCTTCAAGTGATGCTAGAACATACGCCTGGATCATGGGAACCAGAGACTTGCCTGTTGTGGCTTATTGCTATCTCCTGAGTGTTTTAGGGGACACAAGGCTAGGTACCTAGCAGTGACTCAGTATCTACGTGAATGAATTAATGAATGGCTTCTAAGACCCTTTCATCACTAATACTTATGTCTCCTGTCTTGTTCATTTTTGCATCTTCAAGGTGTTTAATGTATGTCTTGGCTGTACTAAGTGATGACTGAGTATCTGTTGCATAGGATTGGATTGGATTGGATTGAATTGAATTAAACTGAAGTGAACTGAAAGTCAGAGAGTTAATTTGAGGCACAGAGGCAGAATTCTGGGAACCCATCAAATGAAAGCAGATACTTTTCTACTATATAACGGAGACATTGTAGAGGCATAAATGTCATCCATGGAATGTTTCTGGAGATTTTTTTAAAGAAAGCATTTTAGCATAATATGATTTCAACTCTCCCTATCGCATATTTGATTTTTGCCAAGTTTTAGTTGGTTTTATCCACTGGAGTCGTTTTGTGTCCACACTGTTGTGAAGTCTCTGGGTTCTCTACCCCTGGGGGAGGCTCTGTCTGCATTTTATCTCTAGTCCATTCCTGCAGAAGGAAGGGATGACTGCAAACCAGAAAATGAGACAGCAGAATGAATGCAGTGCCTGCTTGGTCCACTCTGGTTCCCTCCCCCAGATGCAGTGGAGCTGCCCCAGGCACGGCTCTCCCCCAGAATGTCCAGCCAAAAGGACAGCTTTGAATAGGCACCCTTTGATTCGGCTATTTATACCTCCTTGTCTTCTAGACTCCTACAGTTCCAGGGTCATTTACTCCCATTCCTAACACACCCTTGTCTTACACTACAGCTCGAGGCTCATCTTTAATAACCCCGGCTTGTTGTTTTGTCTTTAAAAAGCCCTGGGAGGAGCTGGTTGGTAGTCTCAAGCTTCACAGAGGGTCTTTTAAGTTCAACCACTGCTTTTTAGGGAGGATCAATTACAGGGGGAAAAAATGCTCTTCATAAGTTCCATTTGCTTTCCTCCTTTTTTTTTTTTTTTTTTTTTGGACTAAGAGTAAAGATAACTTGCATACGTTTAGAAATATTAGATGTTTCTCTTATTTATACATCAGTCTGAGAGATCAGGAGGCTACGAATCCAAGCTGTGAAGCCGGGTAGCCCTGCCAGAGTTGGGGCTGGTGTTTGCCCTGAGCGACTGGCTGGAGGGACGGTTTGGTTTGCTGGGTTTATGGATTGTTTGCTTCTTTGCCGTCAACTCTCCATGCAAAGTGTCAGGCCCTTCACATCTAGAAGGAGGAAAGGTGTGAAGCGATGCACGGAGGCTTAAAATGTCTGTCTCCTGCACAAGCCCCCGGAACGTCAGTACTTGGAACTGTGCTAAGCCTCTAGGTCCATACCACTCAGTCAACCCTGTTGACGCTCAGCCACATAAACTGCACACTTAGCTCATTCCCCCAGCGGCTAATCAGCATGCTGCAGGTGCCACTGTCCTGAGTGTTGGGTATGTATGAACAGAAAGAAAAGACACAGTCTCTTCTTACAAGTGGCTTTACTTGAGGCGCCTGGGTGACTCGGTCGGTGAAGCGTCCTACTCTTGGTTTCGGCTCAGGGCGTGATCTCACGGTTCATGAGTTCGAGCCCCACGCCGGGCTCTGTGCTGACAGCACGGAGCCTGCTTGGGATTTTCTGTCTCTCTCTCTCTCTCTGTCCCTCCCCACTCGGTGCTCTCATTTTCTCTCAAAATAAATAAATACGCATTTAAAAAAAAGAAGTGGCTTTATTTCACACGAGGGAGGCACGTGGCAATGTGCAGAATGAGAATGTCAGAACAGGCATAAATTAAATATCACCTCATTCATTCCGATCCTATTAATTCACGATTTGTGAGGTCCTAGATATGGGATGAACTAATACTTAAATTGGAAACGTCTGAAGAATATACAGCTTACGTATAGGCACGGTTTTCAGATTCTGTCCCAAACTCCAAAATGTAATTCCAAAATGTTTGTTTCCACTTGGGTTGCTTCTGAGTCTTAGCTATTAGAACTAATGCTGAACATGGGGCTCCAGATATCTTTTTGAATTTATTGAAATTCCTTGATTTCCTTGAAATGCATACCCACAAGTGGAGTTACCCGATGGTACGGTAGTTCTGCGTTTAATGTTTGTAGAACCCTCCCTACACTTTTCCGTAGTGGCCACAACTTACATTCCCACCAAGAGTAAGAAGAATCACTCGGTGAATTTGTGTAAATGTAGATTCTAGATACACAGTGGAGAGAAAAAGGGGACAGAAGAGACGATACAGTATAATTTGTGTGTGTGTGTGTATGTGCATGTGTGTGTGAATGCTTGTGTAAGTATGAAATCTCTGAAAGGATTCATGAAAAGCAAACAAACTGGGGCGCCTGGGTGGCTCTGTCGGTTAAGCGTCTGACTCCGGCTCAGGTCATGATCTCGCAGTCAGTGGGTTCGAGCCCCGCGTCAGGCTCCTGGGCTGGCAGCTCGGAGCCTGGAGACTGCTTCGGATTCTGTGTCTCCCTCTCTCTCTGACCCTCCCCCTGTTCATGCTCTGTCTGTCTCTGTCTCAAAAATAAATAAACATTAAAAAAATTTTTTTTAAAAATCTTCTGACTCTGAGGTTAAAAGTCCCCATTTGCCTCTGTCGGTCCTCGGAGGCTTAGTTTTGAGTCTCTTGGTGTTTCTTCTCTGTAGACCCTGCAACGTGTTAATATTCTTCCAATAGGGCTACCGAAAATTCATGAGTCCTGAGTCTGATGTCTCCCCGGCTCAAGGTGGAGCATCTTTGACCTCTTCTGGAGGAGCAGAGTAAATTTGTGGAAAGAGCTGTCTGACCAGGATCTCAGTTCCGCCTTCGGCACGTGCTTTAGCTGAGTTCATCAACCTCTCTGAGTCTCACCCAAGCAATAAAGATTATGACACCAAACTTGGGTTGAGGCGGAGATGAAGACTGAGCAAGAGAATAGATGTCAAACACCAAGTGCGACGCTTAGTACACGCTGACAGGTGTCGTTGCCAACACCTCCTATTCTGTTAGGGTCAGATGGAGCCTCCTCCTCTCTCGGTCCCTCCCACGGTGCCCAAAGGCCAGCTCCCTCACCCTTTTTGTCCAAAAAAAAAGCCGTCCCCCTGCATTTCACGCGGTTCCGTTGTGCTCAGCTGGGTCGCTCTGTAACATCAGCGACACAGCGTAGCTCCTCCTGACCTTCGGGGGAGAGCAAGGTGATGGCAAGATCCAAAGAAGCCCTGTTGACAGGGAAGGTTCATGATAGTGTGAGACACCGGGTAGGAAAGAGGGCATTTTTCATTTTCTTGCTATTCCCAGAGCACTAACTGGTGGGGAGTGGGAAGGCTTGCAAAGCAGGGGAAGAGGCAGAACATCTCCCTGCGATGGCTTTTCTGCACGGATGTGAGTCCAGCTGGAGTGAGAGACCCAGGAGTTGATGTCATCCCACACCTGGGAACCTTCTCTCGCAGCTGCCAGAAAGAACTGGAAGAGAGGAAGCCTGAGTGGAGTCCTACCAATATGGTGGTGGGGGCTGACACATGCCACCTCACTGGTCCCCAAAAAGCTTAGTGGTCCCAGGAGACTCTGGGGTTACAAGGACAATGTTTATTGCATTTCTCCCATCCCCTTATTTTGCTCTTACTTACTGCTAGTGTCTTACCTTTATTTTTCATAATACGTGTGTCGAAAAGCTAATTTCTTAAATCTTGTGCCCACGTCCGCTTTAAAGTGAAGATCGCATAACAATAGCCCCCCATTTGCATTTACTGATAGTTATACATGAATGTGGGGGCACACACGCAAACATACACAATCTTTAAGATATCTTAAAATTAGATATCTGATGAAAATTGAAACTTGAGTTTCTCTTTATTTTTTTTAAAGTTTATTTACTTATTCCGAGAGAGAGAGAGAGAGAGAGAGAGAGAGAGAGAGAGAGAGAGAGAGACACAGCCAACAGGGGAGGGGCAGAGAGACAGGGACACAGAGAATCTGATGTGGGCTCAGTACTGACAGCAGAGCCTGACTCAGGACTAGAACTCATGAACCGAGAGATCATGACCTGAGCTGAAGTCAGACACTCAACCGACTGAGCCACCCAGGCACCCTGAGTTTCTCTTTAAAGCTCCAAATATCTGGGGTTGCCTGGGTGGTTCAGTCGGTTCAGCAACTGACTCTTGATTTCAGTTCAGGTCATGATCTCACAGTCGCGGAATCGAGCCCCGTGACGGGCCCCATGCTGAGAGGCCTGCTTGGGATCCACCCTCTCCCTCTGTCTCTCTGCCCCTCCCCTGTTCACGTTCTCTCTCTCTAAATAAATAAGTAAACTTAAAAAAAAAAAAAAAAAAACTTCCAAATATCTGCCCACAATTGGTGCTGCAGACAGAAAGGACCAATCTTTTACTGGGGATGTCCTCTCCAGTCCTTCATTGCACCCACCTCTTGTACTGGGTTGGTCTGTGTCATTCACATCACCTACCACGTCCCTGTAGCTATTGAATTTGAGGTACCTAATGGGAGGTTTTCTTTTTCTTCCTTTCTCTCCGGCATAAGTGACACATAGGCTGTCTTAACCCATGCACCCCTGGGATTTTATTGCACCTTCCCATTTTCATGAGTCTTTCGAGATTTGGGGTGGGGGGATTGGCCCTTGTGTGTGTGTTTTCTTCATAAAGACAACTGTTCTGGTCCCTTCTTGCTCCCGCAAAATTGGTGTGTGCCACAGTGGTGAGGCTGGCGGCCTTCAGGCTTTGGTGTTTCTGTATAATGACACCGGGCCTGATGGCCTGACCCAGGAATCTCCACTGACAGCTTGGTGGCTAACAGGAGTTTTAACCTAGCAGGTGATGGAAGCCCCCATAAGCTAGCTAAGAAAATGAGGCAGAACACTCCACGTCATTCCACATTCTAGACTGTGTTGACTCTGGAGAAGTGTTCCGATAAAATGAGTCTAGTGATGACGGTAGTCACAGAGGTTAATGCGCTGTTTTCCTAAAATGATGGCGCAAGCTGAGAGAATGAGTGAAAGGGCATAGCTTTGGATGGGAATGTTCTTGAACGTGGAATGTTTCTACAGGTCATTATCATCAATGCAACATCATCTTTTCAACGAGCCCCGTGGAAAACAATAACGTTCTCATTCCCCAGTGCAATACCATCAAAGTGTATCTTTGAAATGCATTACATTATACAGCGAATTGAGGACAAGAACCAAACAAAAGTAACCCCAACAAGCACAACACTTAATGCCTTGTAAATGCAGTTATGGAAACAGGCGGAAACAGCCAGCGTCTGCCAGCACAGGGATTTTCAAATGTGATACAATAATCGTATCTCCACGTTTCTCAGGGTTGCCCTTCCCAACGTATCAAAAGCCACACGAAATTCAAATAATAGAGTCAATCATCTGGCAAATTTGATTTGGAGGAAAAGCTTTTTCGTTAGATTGTTTTGGGAGATACCCCCCCCCCCAGACTCAAAACCCAGACAGCGTTTTGTTTACAAAACATTCAAGCGGCCGGTTTTTAGAAACGACACCAAGGAACTCATAATCAAACACTAAAGAGCTTCTCTGAAGCCACGACACCAACGTGGGCAGGTGAGGCAATGTTTAAAGTCATCAGTTTTCAGAAGCAAAAACCAAATGGCAGCCAGTCAGGCGGCTACTTCCAGCTGAGTCTAATCCGTCAGGTTTCCACGTATCGTCAGAACCTGGGGGAATGACTCACTCCAGATGGATTTGGAAGAGCGGGCTCTCTTACCAACGTAGTGGGCAAAAGACTTTAGTTGAGCAGAACGTGCTCATGCACCAAGCCCCTGACTTTCAGAGAGCCATCACAAACGTGGAACTGTTTCGCGACTTGGTTTGCCAGGGGTGCTGTTTCTTTGCCTTAGTTAACACTGGGAGATCACCATCCAACTTGCATTCTCGGTCTTCGCTGCCACTTTCAACAACCATGGCAGCAGCCGCGATAACAGGAATAGGACGGGACTGGTGATAGCGGATGGCAGCAGCAATAGTGGCTTTTGAAACATACAAGGTGTGGCTTCTACTATTAAATTAAAAAGAAAACCCAAGGAGCCCAACATGGTGAGGTGGAAAAGTTGTACTGCCCATCGGTGAACCTGACCCCACACGTCAGCTCAGGGGAATGAGGTTCTGGGGTAGCGAAGGGGGGAAAGTCTTTCAAACCCCAAAGGATGAAAATGGTCTCCATCCCATGTCAAGGGAGCAAAGTCTTTGCGTGCTGCTGCTTGGCTGGGGGTACTAGGCTACAGGGGGAAATGAATACTCTGTCCACTGAAGGCGATCTGCCATGAACAGGGGCGCACACCTCAGGATCATGATGACCAGCTGGCCAGGCTGAGTTGTGACATCTGAGACCAGCAGCCTAGAAAGACAGGTCAAGATTTACATCGTCTTGAGGGACTAGGGGTAGCTCAAGTTTTCACAGGTAGGATATATCCCTTTGTCCATAATTTATTGTATATCACTCATCATTGTAGATATCTGCTACCTTACCACCCAGCATCTGTTCATCACTTGATGTCCATTGCCTTTTGGAAGAACCACCTCATCCTACTCTCAGCTCGTGTGGACTTGGCTCTACCTTCAGGAGTCGAGTATGAGCCAGGCTAGGACAGTCAGTACATCATTGCCCCCATACCCAATCCCTCTCTCCCACAACTGAGTGGTTCCAGGATGAACCAAGTCAGATTACTCAGAGCCCACGATTCTATTTTGAGGATTTCATTTGATCTGTGGGGGAATCAACTCTTCTCTGCTTCATCTGAGCCCGAAACTATGAGGAATACTACTTAGAGCTTAACTCTGGACACAACCCCAAAGATAATGTGAGTCTGGCCTTACGCCTGCCATGTCTAAAGAAGCCATGTCTAAAGCTAGTTCAACCTCCTGTATTTTCCAGCTTAAATTACTTAGAGTTGGGGTTGGGGTTTCCATCTTGGAATCTAAAGGCCCTAATTCTATTGGGGGGTGGGGAGAAGGTTAGGTTGTCTTTCGTGGTTTGTCAATAAAAGAAATGTTCATGTAAAACACGAACACATAAAGCTGTAGGATGTATTTCTTTCTGCTTCCTATTGTCCTTAATCAATGGAAATCACTCTCCCTTTCTAGAGGGTAAGTTCCTGGAGGACAGAACCCTAATTGTCTTTGTTTTCCTCCTATAGCACACTCTCCGTACAAGTTAAAGGATTTTGTTCATTAAGCACAGAGATGGGCAGACGTCTACAAATTTAAACGTGGAAGCCCCGGTGAGTGAGTTGTTTTGGATATTAACACTGTATAATTTTCTCTTTTGGGGAGAGACGGTGAGAAACTCAGAGACGGGGGACAGAAGACAGAAGCTAGAAAAACTGGAGACCCCTTTCTTTTAACATCCTCCGCACATCTCCAAACCTTAGTAAAATTAAAAGATTATATATGCTTCATTGGAACTGTGTTAGCTGTGTGAAGCATAGTGCCAAACCTGTAACAGGAGTGGGAACACAGTTCGACCTTGGGGCTATCCCTGTGAGATTTGACAAAACAGGGTAATTTCCGAAATCAGATTCGCAAATACCTACCCGCTCCCCCTCCACACCCACGCAGTCAACAATCCACATGTAATTTTGACTTCCCCCAAAACATCACTACGAAGAGTCTACTGTCGACCAGGAGCCTTACCAATAACATAAACAGTCCGTTAACACATATTTTGTTTGATCTATGTATATCTTATACCGTATTCTCACAATAAACTAAGCTAGAGAAAAGAAACTGCTATGAAGAAAAACGTAAGGAAGTGGGACGCCTGGGTGGCTCAGTCGGTTAGGCATCCGACTCCTGGTTTCAGCTCAGGTCCTGATCTCACAGTTCACGAGTTCGAGCCCTGTGTTGGGCTCTCCGCTAACAACACGGAGCCTGCTTGGGATTCTCTCTCTCCCTCTCTCTCTGCCCCTCCCCTAATTGCTCTCTCTCTCTCATAATAAATAAACTTACAAAATTAAAAAAAGAAAATCATAAGAAGAGAAAAATCCACTGACAGCATCATACTGTGAAAAATCTGCGTACATAAGGACACATGCAGTTCAAACCCCTGTTGTCCAAGGGTCACTTGGACTTGTTACCTTGGGGGGGGGGGGGCTGGACCTCCATTATCTGTACTGTGGTTATACCACACTATCGCTGGAGGAAAAGAGAGTGGGGACAGCCCCATTCATCTAGAAGGGTTTACTCTGGCCAATTACCTGGATAGGATAGAAAATAACTATGGGCTGGGGGTCTGCCAGAGCCTGTAGTAATTATTTCTGCCAGAGACCTCCGTGTTCCAGAAGGCATCCCTGAGGAAATCAGACCCCGGGTCGGCTCAATTGCCTTTCTGAGCCTCACCGATTTAAGTGATTACTCCTGTTTGCATGCCCCAAGTCTCAGAAGTCACGAAACAGAACTGAAAAGAAATGTTTGTCAACATGTCTCGCGAGAGTGTGCTCTCATAGTTGCAAAAAAAAAAAAAAAAAAAAAAAGGAATGGAAGCTTCCTGTTAGCGAGGGGCCTGATCCCCTACTGCCCGCGATGGCCTCTGCTGTCCATTACCCTTTCAAAAGCAAACCTTGATTATTATTATTTACTTTTTACCAAAGTAATCTGATGGCTCGTTAATAAAATAGGAGCTCAAAGCACTGCTTATTGCTTGGAAAAAAATAAATTCTAAGTTTAAAAAAATACGACATCCCGCTGATACCTGGGAAAGGGAAATCAGTGAGAGCCAGAGGCAGACCCACATTCTATCAGATAAATTTAGCTCTATAAAGAACTAGGGTCACATCTTTTTTATTTTCTTATGTTTATTTTCCTTTGAGAGAGAGAGAAAGAGAGAAGGAGAGTTCATGAGTGGGGGAGGGGCAGAGAGATAGACGGAGACAGAATCGGAAGCAAGCTCCAGGCTCCGAGCTGTCAGCACAGAGCCCGATGCGGGGCTCGAACCCACAAACCGTGAGACCATGACATGAGCTGAAGTCAGATGCTCAACCAACTGGGCCACCCAGGCGCCCCAGACTAGGGTCACATCTTAACAGCCAACTGGGCTCAAGTAAGAAGCAGAGTGCTTCTTACTGTGGGCAAAATAAATGCATGCCAATGGGGCCAGACACCTCAGAGAAGAAAGAGAACCAAATATTAGAAATCATCCCTTCACAGACAAAAAAAAAAAAAAAAAAAAGGCAAGAAAACAGGACATTTGGGGGAGTATTGGGGAAATAGGAATATAGCTGCATGAATTGAAACAATGTTAAACTTCTTTTTTAAAAATAAACATGTATTTCTTTTTTGTAAATGTCTATTTTTGAGAGACAGCTTAAGCAGGGGAGGGGCCCAGAAAAAGGAAGACAGAGAATCTGAAGCGGGCTCCACTTTGACGGCACAGAGCCTGATGCAGGGCTCGAACCCACAAACTGTGGGCTCGTGACCTGAGCTGAAGTCAGACGCTTAACTGACTGAGCCACCCAGGCGCCCCAGGAGGCAGTCTTAGGACCAGTTCTGATCTGCTGTGGGGTGAGACACCGTGAAGAACTGGTCAACAACAACTGGTAAGCGAGCAATCAGACCATTCCCTCCCCCATCCAAAGAAAACAGGCCAAAATGAAGGCAAAGGACAAGCTGTTTGGTGTGTGTGTGCGTGTGTGTTTAAAGGTGGATGAAGCTGTATTTGTTAAAGTGTCTATTATATGTGAGGGACTTATCTTACCCTTAGAATAACCACACAAAGTTGGCAATATTATATTCAGTTGACATATTGAAAACAGGCTCAGAGGGGTTAAGTGTCCGACTTCGGCTCAGGCCATGATCTCACAGTTCGTGGGTTCAAGCCCTATGTGGGGCTCTGTGCTGACAGCTCAGAGCCTGGAGCCTGCTTCAGATTCTGTGTCTCCCTCTCTCTCTGCCCCTCCCCTGCTCATGCGCTCACTCAAGCGCTCTGTCTCTCAAAAATAAATGAACATTTAAAAAAAGAGAGAGAGGAAACAGGCTCAGCGAGGTTAGGTAACCTACCCACAGTCACACAGCTCATGTGTTTAAGAATCAGGATGCAAAGTTAGGATTGTGTTCTTGTCACTCTACCTACTGGACATCAAAAGGTATTGTCCAAAGGCCTTGTAATTCAGTCCCTTCCCTTAAGTGGCTCTTGAGGGTCACTCCAGTGAAGGAGGCATTGGAGGTAAGAATGGAGCCTGCCTCTGTGCTTCCGTTTGTCGGAGAGAAGTCCTGGCTCCCCAGGGCTGTCCTGCTTCTCTATCTTCCCCCAGCAGATTTCAGTCTCCTCAACAAACACAGAGAACTTATCCAGTACATGAACCTTATATAAAAAAGAAACAGGACCCACGGACTTCCTCTTTCAGGTTCCATAACATGTTAAGAGTTGTCTTTTAAACCTGGCATCAGCAGCCTGATTGGTTGCTGTTGTTTGTTTGTTTGTTTGTTATAAATAAAGTTTTATTGGCACCCAGCCACACCCATTTGTTAACTATTGAATATGGCTGCTTTCATGCTGCAGTGGTAGAGCTGAGTAGTTGTGACACAGATTAGAAAGCCCACAAGCCTAAAATTTTTACTATCTTTTCCTTTACAGAAAAAGACCTAAACATAATGACCTGTCTTTCAACCTCTAACGCCAAAGCTCTCGCGCTTTCCATTTCTAAAAGAAGGCAAGTATCCTCAGACTACCAAAAAACGTTAATAGATTTTTAAAATTTGATATATCATATGTACATTCCCTAATCATTGTCCAAGAAAACTGAAAGTTAATCCTTAAAATCAAAAAACAAAAAAACAAAAACACGAAACCCAAATCATTAAACACACGTCCTACTACCTGTAAATTCATCACTACTTTTTCTTTTAAACACTCTTGAGTCAAAGAAAAAATAAAATCATGTGGAATAAGAGTCCCGTGATACAAATGGTAACCAGATAGAAACTAAGATGCAAGAAAATGTCTCATTTAAAAATCAATGAAGATGGGGCGCCTGGGCTGGCTCAGTCGGGTAAGTGTCCGACTTCGGTTCAGGTCATGATCTCATGGTTTGTGGGTTCGAGCCCCATGTCAGACTCCATGCTAATAGCTCAGAGCCTGGAGACTGCTTCGGATTCTGTGTCTCCTTGCCTCTCTCTCTCTCTGCCTCTCCCTTGCTTGTGTTCTCTCTCCCATTCAAAAATAAATAAATAAATAAATACATATTTTTTAAAAAATAAAATAAATGAGGATAAGATCAAGACAAATTGAACTTTATCGAAATCAAAAACTTCTCTTGGAAAGGCTCGTTAAAAGTAGAAAACGACTCACCACAGACTTGGAGAAAATATTTGCAAAGAATACATCTAACACATCTAAATATAAAGAGCGTATTAGCACACATCTAATATGTTCTTGTATTCAGAATATACAAATGTTTCTCAAAACTCAATAATAAGGAAACAAAATACCCCATAAGAAAATGAACAAAAGATCTGAATGGACACCTACCAATGAAGACGTATGGATAGCAAGGAAACATAAGAAAAGAGACCCAAGATTTATTAATCATTAGCAGAATGCACCCAAAACCCACAATGAGACATTGTGGCTACTTTAACCCCCTATTAGGATGGCTAAAATAAAAAAGAATGACCACAGTAAGTGCTGATAAGGATGTACAGGGACTGGAATTCGCATACACTGCTGTTGGTAATGTAAGGCGGCGTAACCGCCTTGGAAATCAGTTTGATATTTCTTAGAAAATTAAGCTTGCATCTACCAGGTCATTCGGCCACACCGCTCTTAGGCGTTTGTCTAAGAGAAAAGGAAGCATGCGGTCACACAATACTTTATAGCGAATGTTCATAAAAATGGAAACAACCTAAATGTCCATGGACAGATGAATCAATAAACAAAATAGCAGATAGATATGCTGCATAAAGTAGCTAGACAATAAAGGGTACATTCGGTATGACTCTCTATAAAATTCTAGACGATGCCTGCTAATACATAGTGATAGAAAGCAGATAGGGGGCTGAAAGTTGGGAAGGAGGCTTACGGAGGGGCACCAAGAGATGTTACAGACATGCTCGTTATCTTGACTGGTGAGGGCTTCTCGGATATAGAGATGTCAAAAGCTATCAAACTGTATACTTCGGATGTGTGCTGTTTATCAGATGTCAGTTAAAGCTGTTAAAAATATTGTAAACGAAGCCATATGCAAAAGAAAAAAACAAAAACACTTTACGACATACACCCTACACTACGCACTAAATCTTTTTGCAAAGGTTTTAGAAATTATATTGACAATATTTCTTTTAACTTTTTTAATGTTTATTTATTTTTGAGAGAGAGAGACAGGGGCAGAGTGCAAGCAGGGGAAGGGTAGAGAGAGAGGGAGTCACATAATCCAAAGCAGGCTTCAGGCTCTGAGCTGTCAGCGCAGAACCTGATGTGGGGCTCGAACCCACGAACCGCAAGATCATAACCTGAGCTGAAGTCGGACGTTCAACCGACTGAGCCACCTGTGGACCCCTACTGGCAATATTTCTAAGAAAGCTTGTCAGAAGAAAATAAACAGGCCATTTTCAAATAATTGAACAAAAAATAACAGCTAGTGTAAACATGCTTATCTTCCCTTATAGCTAAAGAGATACATATTAAAGAGCAAATAAAACATCATAGTTTGTTATTAATCTGGTGAAAGTTTAAGTTTTCAGGGGTGCCTGGGTGGCTCGGTTAAGCATCCAACTTCAGCTCAGGTCATGATCCCATGGTCTGTGAGTTCGAGCCCCACGTCGGACTCTGTGCTAACAGCTCGGAGCCTGGAGCCTGCTTCAGATTCTGCGTCTCCCTCTCTCTCTGCCCCTCCCCTGCTTATGCTCTGTCTCTGTCTCAAAAATAAATAAAAACATTAAAAATGTTTTAAAAAAATTTTTGGTATACTGCAGGGTTGACCAGGGTCTGGGATAAAACACTCTCTCATGCACTGTTGGAAAGAATCTATTGATAAAACATTATTTGGAGGACAATTATCTACCACAACTAAAAATGCACCAACTGTGAACCCAATTATTTTGGAAGCATTTGCTCTATGCATATCTTGGCAAATATATACTGACTATAACAATATTTGATATGAGAAAATCAATCGAATTGTCAAAATTTTAAAAATATTCTGTATGTTTTGCAGCAGAAGGAAAGTTATATAAGTTATAACACTATGCAGTTTTCAAAATATTGATGTAAAATAAATATGCTGGTTTAGAAAGGGCCTAGAATGTATATTAATGAATGAAATGAGCAAGGTACAGAACAGGGTCCACTTAGATGAATTGCTTTGTGAAAAATTGAAATGTTTTACACACATCACGTGCGCGTGCGCACACACACACACACACCTGTGCATAAGACTCTTTAGGAAGAAAGGAAAAAAAAGAATCTTCAGAAAAAAACGCAAAAAAGAAAAAAATAGTTTAGAGTAGTTAACTTTGGAGAAGGGTTAACTCTGTAACCTTATGTATGATTTCAAATTACTTTCAAAACTTTTCTAAGTTCTATCGTATGTGTATGTATGTGTACCTGTATGTGTGTGTATATGTGTGTGTATATATGTATACACATATCTTCCTTATCCATTCATCAGTCAATGGACACTTGGGCTGTTTCCATAATTTGGCTATTGTAGATAATGCTGCTATAGACATCAGGGTGCATATATCCCTCTGAATTAGTATTTTTGTATTCCAGTAGTTTGCTGGATCGTAGGGTAGTTCTATTTTTAACTTTTGAGGAACTTCACATTGTCTTCCACGGTGACTACACCATGTTTGCACTCACACCGACAGAGCAAGAGCGCTCCCCTTTCTAACAGGAATTTAAAAACTTAAAGAACAAAAGAAACTGGGTTGTATTACTACTGCTGTGAAATTAATAAAACCGAACACTTGAAACGCGAGGTCAATTCATACCAAATTTCAGGTAGTGGAACTAAAAATTGGCATTCTTGATATTTGAGATTATGAAAACAAAACATATGGAGAATATGCGGAATGTTTTCTGAACGTGATTGACAGAAGTATCATTATTTTGAGGCTCCAACCTTTAGATGATCTTCTGGAAGATGTGTGGCTGTTTGGCTATGTCCCCGGTGTGGCATAAAGATGGCACGTGTTCTGGTCTGAGCAGAAGTCTCAACCCTGTTCCATACAGGATATAGGATCTTGGCCAAATTCCTTCCTCTCAAACCACAGTCGCCTCACCTGTAAAATGGTAAAAATCTTTGTCACGGGGGTGCATGATTCTATGGAAAAGATAAAACACAGTTTTCTGAAGTCATAGAGGAATTTCTTCCTATATGCCAAGGATATTTTCTTCCACATCTTGTAGACACTGCATGTCTAACGTGAAGCCTTCCATCACTGAGAGCATTCTTGCTCCTGGCCCAGAGGTGTGGTATTGGGACTCTGTCAGCCAAATATACTCAATCGACCGGTCAGATGACAGGTATACCTGATGGCCTAGGTAACTTGGGAGGATGGCCGTAGACGAACTTTACTATTTTTCATTCCCCGGGCTGTCTTTTGGAAGAGTGGATGTAGCTGTGTGGTCAGTGTTTGTGTGTATGTGCTTTTCTTTGGGTAAATATTGATTTTTCTTGCTGGATCATGAACTCCCAAGAAAAACTCTCCATTTCATAAGAGTCCATTTGTAAGACAGCAAATACTGGTCATATTCATAAATACCAGATGAAATAAATTTTATGCATGCTTGGGCCTGAGTGATGGAATCACTGGTTTTATGATGTGGAAAAGTAATCAGGATAGGATCATGGAATCTGAAAGCAAAGTGCCATTGAAAGTCTGCCAACAAAGACCCCAAGAGAGGGACATTGGTGACCCATTTTTCAAGTCTGCCATTTAGTTGGTGAGCATTCGGCATGTCACCCAATCTTTTGGTCCCATACACAAGATGGAACTATCTAGATACACCTGTTCTTGCAAGGTATCAGGGATATTTGCATAAACAGTAATACCGTGTATTTATAAACATCATCAGGATGTTTCTACACCAACAGTAGGCATATATCGCCTAGATTTTTTTTTTAAGATAGAGGAGAAGAAAGATGTTCTCCGAGCATCACGGGAGGAAAAAGGGAAGGGAAGCAGAAGCAGAAGACTTTTCTGAGTTATCCTGCTGAGGATTTCCGCCAAAACTTAAGCACTTTAGAAATGCAACTAAGCCCTGGCTTAATTTGGTCGTAAAAAACAAAGAAAACCAAATGTAGGCTACAAATCTGAGAATGAATCAAGAAATACATCTCAAGGAAAATCCCCCGGGGGTGACTACGGTCAGGTCGCTTCACCTACCAGGCAGAAAATCTGCTCAGTTCTCTGATAAGAGTCCCCCCAGTTGCTGCAGAGGTTAACCCATTCCTGATGCTGTTCTGTGGAGAAGGAGATGATTATCCAACGTGTCATGCCAAAGCCATGACTTCGGTGAGCCCTGTCGGTCACCTCTCTGCCCTGGCCAGGCGAGAGGCCCTGGCTGGAATCCCAGCTCTTTCCCACCAAGCACAGAATTTCCCCCTGGGTTTGCTGGGCATGTCTTAATTCCTGCTAACTGATGGCAATTTTGACCCGTGAGTGAACAGGAACTGACCTTCGAATTTCTTCTGGCCTCCATGCAATCTATTAAGGCACTTAAGCTCCTGCCTTCTACATAAAACACTCCTGTTTTTAAAAACAAACTTCTAAGTCCAAAATGACAGGGTTAATTATTCTGAAATACGCTGTTTACAGCGCAAACTCCATAAAACAGAATACATGATTTAACACACCATCCAAGTCAGCGCTGGTTTCCATTTCTGCCCAATCAGGGACTAAATCTATGTCACTCCCTCCTCTTTGTGCGCTGGGAATGGTTTTATGTTCCATCTTACTGTAAATTATACACATCAAGATCATAATGGGACACAGTCCACTTTGTTGCCAAAACCTGCTAGGTTAGATCATCTATTAAACTCTATTTATTTTTTATGACAAACAAGAAAAATGACAAGGCAGCTACTGAATGCCTGCTAATGGACACCAAATGCCTTTTGAGGTTCCCTTCATAGTACGCTCATTTGTTCGAGAGTCCAGCTAACTTCCTCTTTGATGCTCTACCTCCCAAAAATAATCTTAAGAAGAAGCTGGTTTTCATAAGCTACTGGGGACTGACCTGCTTACCATCTGCCCTCTGTGTTCTGATTCTGGGGTCAAAAGTTTGCTTCTGCTCCGACATGCGGAGTCTCAGTCTCACTAAAAGGAGAAAAGCCACGCGTTCCTTTGAAATCCTTTGTCTTAGGGGCCGAATGAATAGAATGAAACATCAGCTCCAAGTTTGCAAGAGTCACCTTCGGATCCACAAATAGCTCCAGAAAGGGTTACAGAAGAAAACACGAATAGGAAATAATCAGAACAGAGTTTGCTAAGAGTTCTCCTCAGGGGATTGAAAGGAGCATTTGGACTCCATGCGATCAATTCAGATGTTGATCGCATCACAGATTTTTATCCATCGTGCATTTCCGTTCGTTCTCTTGGGAATCTTTCTACGTTCTGTTTAAAACCATCCCTAACATGCCGTGTCCTGGGCACAGCCCATTCAAGAGCAAGTTCCAGAATGCCCTGGTGGCACCCGCTTGCCCAGATGCTTTCTGAGATTCAAGTTTCTAGAAGCAGAAAGACGTCCATGGGACCCTGAGACTCAAAAGCAGTGTTTTGCCTTTTTCATAGCATGGCACAAAGGGGATCAAGAATGGCTGCCTAGTCCCCTGGTCCCTGGTTAGCACAGACCCTAGTTAATGTGGCCAGCGGAAGAGAAAATACTGACGGCTGTTCTTTCCAGAAGCGGTATGGGGGATGCAATGATATGAAAGTTGAACAAGTTTAAAAAACAAAACAAAACAGCTCTTTTGCCTCATCCCCTGGATACGAATTCATTTGTCTCTTAGTCTTGGGCTTTTTGGTGGTGGTGACGCTTTATTCTTTTCTGTCTGTCTTCACGGGTCTTTACACACAAAGTTATGAGCATGGAGGCCAGTTGCCATCTTGAACTGGAAATCTGGAATGCTCTTGTAACTTTATCACACTGATTTCATTTGACTGTCTCCGTGTTTTTATTAGATCCATTCATTGAGGCCGGGGGTATCGAGGCACAAACAGGAGGCGATGTATCTTTTGAAGGTGCAAGCGGGTCACGAGATGGCAGGTGGGCACATGTTTTCGTAATCCTCCTAATGGAAGATGGGGACAAAACGCTTCTGCCCCCACTCGATGGGCGTGGTGGGGGGTGGTGTCTGTGTGTGTTTGCAGTGAAGATGGCAGAGAACACCAAGAGACTAAACTGTTGCCCTAGACTCGGAATATTCTGGCTTGGAGGGAAGAGCGAGGAAGCGGCCTTTTCCCATCTGCTTTATCACGCAGCCTAAGTCTGTTAAAATAATTCCCGTGTTGAGCTCCTTCACGCATTGCTGGCTGTGGCCTCCTGCCTTTCTGCTCATTCCTCACACAAGGTGAGTTGAATGATAATATCGGAGGGAGCACAGATGAAGCTTACGGTCATGGCTTACTTCATGTGACTCCACACGGAAGATCGCTTCATTGAGCCAGATCCTGCTCTTAATTTAAATTCACTATGGTCGGGACCATGAGGGAATTTTTTTCTACTTTAAATCTTTGGCAGACAGGTAGGTTTGCCAGAGAAATTACAAGAGGGCCAATTAAACTTGAGTTTCAGGAAAACAAGAAGTGACTTTTTTTTTCCTTTCAGGATTTCCCCATTATTGCACGGGATGCACTCATACCAGAAACAGTAATTCATTTTCTCTGAAATTCAAATTGGATTGGGTAGGCTATATATTTTGTCGTTGCTAGCGTTGTTAAATCTGGCAATTCTACCTACAGGGCTCCCTGTTTGTAGGTCACTTTTATTTTTTATTTTTAATTAACTTTTTTTTTTTTTTTTTTTTTTTGGACAAGGAGAGACAGAACGTGAGCAGGGAAGGGGCAGAGAGAGAGGGAAACACAGAATCTGGAAACAGGCTCCAGGCTCTGAGCTGTCAGCACAGAGCCCGACGCGGGGCTCGAACTCACGGACCACGAGATCGTGACCTGAGCCAAAGTCAGACACTTAACTGAGCCACCCGGGCGCCCCGACAATCTCTATTTTTATTAGAAAATAAGATTAAAGAGACTCAGACTACATCAAACATTAGATTTTCTTATTACCTTAAAACGATTTCTAGTCATACTCAATTTAGTCAAGTTGAACGCATACTGGAAATTGAATGTGCCTTTCATATTAATCTTACAAGTTGAGGAAAGTCAAAGTAACTTTCATGGAAAGATCAACCGTTGACTGACTTGATTCAAAGTCATCATCGAAGCAATCATCTTTGGTCATCCTCATATCCTGTCTGATTCTTTCACTGGCAACACACACTTAGAGTCTCTGGTCTTCATGGTTATGTGGTTGTTTTCCTATGCAGAAACTAAATTGGGATCACAGTCATTTGTAAAGTTCTCTCTATGAGCAACTATACAGTCATCGTTCAATATATTATCTCGGGAAATTATACATTTACATTAATCCAGAATTAATCAGAGTTCAAGAGGGTTCCTTGTGGGCGAACGTGGTCAAAGGGTCTAGATTTCCACTTAAAATATAAGTAAGCCCTGGGGATGTCAAGTACAATGTGGTAACTATAGTTAACAAAAGTCTACTATGTATTTGAAAGCTGCTAAGAGAGTAGATCTTAAAAGTTCTCATCACAAGAGAAAATAACTATGGGAGGTGATGGATGTTAAGTAACCTCGCCGTGGTGATCATTTCACAATATATACGTGTATCAACTCATTACGTACACCTAAATCTAGTGTTATGTTTCAATTAGATCGCATTTCTTTAAAAAAAGATGTTCAAAAAGAAGTCTCTTGTGGATTTCAGTTTCTTCACAAGGGAAGGATGAATGGATACAAGTCTTTCCAATTTAAATATGAAAAACTGAGTGGTTATGTTACTAAGAGCTGACCAAGAAAAAGAGTTGAGGTTATAATCTACTGTCTCTTCTTGGGAAGCCACCAACACAGCTCACTGCCAGCCAGAACCACAGCGACAGGGTGGGCTGAATGCCCACAGAAGAGGCTTGAGTCCCTTCCCACGATGTGTGAGTGTGGTGTCCAGACGCTGCCTGGGGAACAGTCCTGCACATCCACTGCTCGAAGAGGAATGCCGAATATGGGCCAAGTTGTCCTTAAATTGGGGGGGATCTGTGAAATCTGTGGCCAGAGATATCAAATCCCTCTTCCTGGAGGAACACTTATTTGAGAACTTAAGGCTCTTACTTCTTATTTTTTTGTTCGTGGTCTTTTAAAAATTAGTTTAGTTTTCAAAAATAATTTTTCAAAATTTGTATTGTTGGAGTATAGCTGACATGCAACGTTTTATTAGTTTTAGGTGGTCAACATAGTGATCAGACGATCCTATACATTACTCAGTGCCCACCCACCACAAGCGTGGTCACCATCCAACACCACACAGCGTTACTACGACATCATTGGTCATATTCCCTTTGTTGCACTTTTCATCTCCGTGACTTATTTATTTTATAATCGGAAGTCTGTACCTCTTAATTCCCTTCACCTATTTTGCCCATCTTCCCCAGCAACCACCAGTTTGTTCTCTGTATTTATGAATCTCTTTCTGAGTTTTTGGTTTGTCCATGTGCTTTGTTTTTTTGATTCCATGTATAAGTGAAATCCTATAATGTTCATCTCTATCTGACTTATTTCACTTAGCAGAATAGTCCCTATGTCCATCCATGTTGCTGCAAATGTCAAGATTTCATTCTTTGTGGCTGAGTAATATTCCATCGTACGTATGTACCACATTTTCTTTATCAGTTCATCTGTTGACACACATTTTAGGTTGTTTCCACCTCTTACCTATTGTGAATAATGTTGCAATAAACATGGGAGTGTAGATATCTCTTTGAGATCACGATTCCCATTCTTATGGATAAATACACAGAAGTGGGATTATTGGGTCAAATAGTTCTATTTTTAATTTTTTGAATTCTCATATTGTTTTCTATATGATGCACCATTTTTTTATTCCCACCAACAGTGCACAAGGCTTCCAATTTCTTAACATCCTTACTAGCACTTTTATATTTTTGGATTTTTTGATAATAACTATCCTTACAGATGTGAAATAATATCTCATATCTCATTGGGGTTTTGATTTGCATTTTCCTGATGGTGAGTGATGTTGAGCATCTTTTCATGTGTCTGTCAGCCATTTGTCTGTCTTCTTGGGAAATATGCCCATTCAAATCTTTTGCCTATTTTTTTAATCAGGTAATTTAAGGGTTTTTTGTTTTGTTTTGTTTTTATTGCTTTTGGGTTGTTGGAATTTCTTATGTACTTTGGATATCAATTCCTTATCAGATATGTGGTTTTCAAATAGCTGTTGATTGTCCTTTGCTGTGCAGAAGCTTTTGAGTTTGATGTAGTCCCACTTGTTTGTTTTTGGTTTTCTCACCTGTGCTTTTGGGGTCTTCTCCAGGAAATCATTGCCAAGGCCAATGTCATTAAGACTCTCCCTTATGTTTTCTTCTAGAAATTTTATGATTCCAGGTCCTACCTTTAAGTCTTCAATCCATTTTGAGTTGATTTTTGTGTGTGGTATAAGATAAGAGTCCTATTTCAATCCTTGGCATGTGGATATCCAGTTTTCTCAACCCTATCTATTAACAAAACTATCCTTTCCCCAGTGTATATTCTTGGCACATGTATCAAAGATCAGTTGCCACAGGTTTATTTCTGGGCTTTCTATTCTGTTTCACTGACCTATATGCCTGCATTTCTGTATATTGTACCATACTGTTTTGGTTACGATAGCTTTGCAATGTGTTTTGAAACCAGAAAGTGTGGGGTCTCTAGCTTTGATTTTGTTTTTGTTTTTTCCAAGACAGTTTTGGCTATTTTCTGTGTTATTTGTGGTTCCACGTGAATTTTAGGATTGTTTTTCTATTCTGTGAAAAATGCCATTGGGATTTTTATAAAGATTTCACTGAATCTGTATATCACTTTGGGTACTATGGACATATTGTTTATATTAACTCTTACAATCCATAAACATGGGCTGTCTTTCTGCTTATTTGTGTCTCCTTTAATTTTCTTCCAGTAGTATTTTGCAGTTTCTAGTGTGCAAGTCTTTTGCCTTCTAGATATATTTATTCCTAAGTATTTTTATGCTTTTATAACCTTAAATTTCCTTTTTTTTGGAATTTTTGTTGCTGGCATACAGGAATGCAACTGATTTTTATGTGTTGATTTTGTATCCTGAAATTTTAGTGACTTTATTAGTTCTAAAAGTATTTTTGTGGAATCTTTTAGGGTTTTCTACTTCTACAATTGTGTCATCTACAGAGAGACTTTTACTTCTCCTTTCCCAATTTGATGCCTATTATTTCTTTCTCTTGCCTAATTGCTATAACTAGAACTTCTAGTACTGTATTGAACAGAAGTGGTGCGATAGACATCCTTGCTTTGTTCCTGATCTTAGGAGAAAAACTTTCATATTTTCACCATTGAGAATGATGTTACCTATGGACTTTCAGACATGACCTTTATTATATTGAAGTACTTTATATTTCTGATTTGTTGAGTATTTTATCATGAAATGGTGTTGAATTTTGTCAAATATTTTTCTGCATCTATCAAGATAATCATGTGGATTTTGATCCTTTGTTCTGGTAATACGGTATATCACATTTATTGGTTTTCATATATTGAACTATCCTTGAATCCCAAGGATGAATCTCACTTGGTTATGGTGTGTGATTCTTTTAATATGCTGTTGAATTTCATTGGCTACTATTTTGTTGAGGATTTTTGCATGTGTATTCCTCAGGGATGTCAGTCTGCAGGGTTTTTTTGTCTGTCTGTTTCTGTTTGTTTTTGTTTTTCTTGTAGTGTCCTCTTATGGCTTTGGTATCAGGATAATGCTGGCCTCATACACTGAGTTTGGAAGTCATCCCTCCTCTTCAATTTTTTGGAAGAGTTTGAGAAGGATGAGTGTTAATTCTTCTCTAATGTTTGGTAGAATTCACCAGTGAAGCCATCTGGTCCTGGGATTTTCCTTATTGGGAAGTTTTTGATTACAAATTCAATATTTACACTGGTTATAGGTCTGTTCAGATTTTTCTATTTCTTCATGATTTAGTGTTGGTAGACTATGTTTCTAAGAATTTATCCATTTCTTCTAGGATGTCTGATTCACTGGCATATGATTACAGAAGGTAGGAAATAATAAGGAAAAGAGCAGAAATAAAATAGAGAAATGAAAAGTGATAGAAAAAAATCAATGAAACTAGGAGTTGATGATTTGAAAGGATCAGCAACACTCATCAATGTTAGTTGGACTAACTATGAAAAAATGAGAGAAGACTCAGAAGTCAGAAATGAAAGAGGAGACATTGTCATTGATGCCACAGAAATCAAAAGGATTTTAAGGCTCCTAGCTCCAGTAGCTTGATGAGTTCTCTCCCACCTCCATGACACACACGCTTACTACTTAGTTGGAAGGATTTTCCTTCTGCAATTGCAGACTAGATAGGAATGTGGATAGCGGGTAATGCTCTACCTAGTAGAGCTTGGTTTGTTGGAACACAAAAACCTCATTCGAACCCTCCTAAGTTGGAAATAACGATGATTCAGGCAAGATTCGGGGAGATTCCAATAGAGATGTTTGTTTCACAACAGTGTAGTAGTTACCCTCTGTTTCACTCTCCTCCATTTTTATTACCCGTGTAAACCGTGGTCCCAAAGTGTATGATCCTCCTTCTGATGTATCCCCAAAAGGTCAAAAGTAGCCTAACGTCACAACACCTGCGTCACTCACCTCAGTTCATCTTATCACATAGGAATTTTATCATCTCCTATGATCGCAAGAAGAAGGGTGAGTACGAGACATTTTGAGAGAGAAAAACCACATTCACATAGCTTTTATTACAGTATATTGTTGTAATTGTTCTATTTTATTTAGTTATTGTTAATCTCTTCCTGTGCCGAATTTATACATTAAACTTCATCATAGGTATGTACATGCAGGAAAAAGCATAGCACATATAGGGTTTGCTTCTGTCTGTGGTTGCAGGCATGCTCTGGGGGTCTTGGAACATATCCCTTTCAGATAACGGGGGTCCACGATACTTGTAAAATTGAGGCTAATTAAACAAAAGACAGACTTTAATGGGATGAAGGACAAATGTGTAGCAGGTCAGTTCTGAGACCTGTCTCCTTTGCTTTATTTACTTCCTAATTTTCTAATTTATGACTGCTGAGTCTCAGGCTTAAAGATGTATGAATCTTGGGGTGTGTAGGTGGCTCATTCAGGTAAGCATCTGACTCTTGATTTCAGCTCAGATCACCATGATCTCACAATTCATGAGATCAAGCCCCACGTTGAGCTCTGTGCGGACAGCACAGAGCCTGCTTGGGATTCTCTCTCTCCTTCTCTCTTTTCCCCTCCCCTGCTTGCTCTCTCTCTCAAAATAAATAAGTAAGCTTTAAAAAACATGATGCATGAGGGGCGCCTGGGTGGCGCAGTCGGTTAAGCGTCCGGCTTCAGCCAGGTCACGATCTCGCGGTCCGTGAGTTCGAGCCCCGCGTCAGGCTCTGGGCTGATGGCTCGGAGCCTGGAGCCTGTTTCCGATTCTGTGTCTCCCTCTCTCTCTGCCCCTACCCCGTTCATGCTCTGTCTCTCTCTGTCCCACATGCTCTGTCTCTCTCTGTCCCAAAAATAAATAAAAAACGTTGAAAAAAAAAAATTAAAAAAAAAAAAAAAAAAAACAAAAACAAAAAAAAAAAAAACATGATGCATGAATCTTGACCAGAGGTTTAAGTAGTGAAGCTAGGAATCAAACCTGCCTGTCTGTAAGAAAGCAGTCACATTTTATGTGAATCTGAATTAAGCAAATCTGAAATAGTGTGTACAAAATATTATGTAACATGTTTAATTTTTTAAATTTTTACTTAATGTTTATTTATTATTTTTGGTACAGAGAGAGACAGAGTGTGAGCAGGGGAGGGGCAGACACAGAATCTGAAGCAGGCTCCAGGCTCTGAGCTGTCAGCACAGAGTATGACATGGGGCTCAAACGCATGGACTGTGACATCATGACCTGAGCTGAAGTCAGATGCTTAACTGACTGAGCCACCCAGGCACCTCTAACATGTTTTATGCTAAAATAAAGTATACAGATCTCAATTTTTTAAATCAAAATACAGAATTTTGAAACTGATTGATAGGACTCAATAGTAAGAAGTTTTTATCCCATTGCTACATAGTATTGTAATTTGGCTGGTTACACACACACACACGCCACCATTTTTTGTCAGTATTTCATGAAGCATGTTGCAATTAACAGGTATTGTACTCCTGAGCAATTTTGGTAAGCCTTGTGTTGATCTGGATATGTATTATCATTGCAATTTATTATTTAATACGCATTGTTATTACTAATGGGAACCTGACAAAGTAACTCCTTTAACAACATCCTCCAAATGTTCACTATGTTGTGGCGTTACAGCTGCAGCTGAAAATTGCACCTGGAAGTCACTAAGTTCTAGAAACTTGTTGGATGTGATAAAAACACTATAAAGTAGGTCAAACTACCAAAATGTGCTGTGCTGTTAATTTTGGAGAGTGTACTAAGAGAACATTAGAGACACTGCTGAGGAAATAAAAAGCAGTCTTAAAGCAAAACTATGTAATAACAGTTGAAAGGGTATATGGTCCCCGAATTTAATTTGCTCTCCACTCCCCTTTTACATTTGTTCCTAGGGGAAAATTAGTCTTAAATAATGGTAGGTTTTCAGGAATGCATCTTTTGCACAAAGTTCAACCGCCCTGCATTTTTCATTAAAAGCATCTGACAACATTTTGCCTTCTTGTCCAGTTTTATGAAAGAGTCCTGTGGTTTATCAGCAAAATGGAATTTCCATGAGGATGAAGACAGATGTAGCCTCAGAGCTTAATACCAGGTTTGCCTGGAAAATAATAGTGTCTAATAAATATTTGCCGAATAAGTAAATGAATAAGTATACAACCTCAGAAAACTTAGCACCGACACCAGTCCCAAAGGTTTTGCTCTGAAGACTAAATCCCTCCAGAACATTTGTAAGAGTACTCATTCCTGGGAAAGATATTAGTACTTCTTGGTTCAGAGAATTGACAATTTATCCCTAATTTCCCCTGCCAAGTAATGAGTAATTAAATCAGTTTACAATCCTTTAGTAATCCAGATAAATAAATCAGTCTCTGGCACAAAATTGTGTCAAAGGCATCAAGGTCTGCCCCTTGTGGGATTTTTTTTTTAATACAATGCTTTGTTTTGATGCTTTCCATCTATATTGAGAGTAAAATGTTAGAAATGGCTTTCTGAAACTCAGCGCTGTGTTCACCATAATTGACGATGAGCTGTTATATCACAGAGCCCCCTTTATGAGAACCCCCACAATAAGTTCTTGCCTGGTGCTGATTATCAACAACAAATAGATTCCCCTGAGCAAATGAATTGCTTTCATCGCTTTGAAACAGTAAATTCTATAATCGACCATGTTTCTTTTTGTACCTGTGCCTATGTTAAGTGCTAGAAAACTTAGAATCTAAATTTGTGGCCCAGTATAACAAGAGTGTAGCCCAATTTCCAGCCATAGTTTTTGTCCTTCTCCTTCTTTTCTTGCTTTCTCTTTTAATTTAGCTTGTGTTTTGTTCATCTCTCCTAAGCCCCTTTGGAACAAGGCAGGGTCTCAAATAATGTCAAAATAAATAATGTCAAAATCTATCAAAGCCATTAGTGGTTTTTTTTTTTTAACCCTTTGAAGGGGGAAATTAAGGCATGGAGCTCCCTTTAATAAATGAGACAAGCATGCATTCTTTGTGTGGTGTGTGTGTGTGTTTTTTCCTAAGCTAGATGATATTTTGTTAAATACCCAGTAACTAACTTTGGTTATAGGTGGCTGTAATTTATCTGGTATGAAATCTAAACTCACTGGCCTGTAGTTCCCTCCGGGCTTATTTTGGGGGTGGGGAGCAGGTTGGGGGTGGAGCATAGATCACATTACTCATCTCCCCAGCTCAGAGGCTATGTCAATAACCCCACAATTTTCCAATGACCCTTCATGTAGATGCCATCTGGTCTTTACATGCTATATTTATATCTGGCTTGACAGTTTCACCTTGTGTGTTTCCCAGTAATTGATCCAATAACTCTGATGTATTTGGCAATTTGCTAGCAAAGTCGAAGGCACAGACTAGCAGACTCAGACCTGTGTTCCTCACTCAAATCTGTTACTTACCAGCTGTGTGACATGGGACAAATACTTAACTTTGCTGTGCCTCAGTGTGCTCATCTGTAAAATGAAATTAATAGCAGGAAGTTGCAGGGATTAAATGAGGCAACGTACATCGGATACTTGGTGTAGCGTCTGGCGGATGGCGGGCGGTCCCTAAAAATGTTGTGTTGTTGCTGTTGCTGTAGTTTGAATTCTACGTTTGCACAACATCCATTTACCCAGCTCCCTGAGCCTCTAGCTGACCTTGCCCTTTTTGTGGATATAAAGAGTCTATTATTTTTAGCCTTGGAGTCCCTTACCAATACTCTCTTAAATTCCTTTTTTTGGGCATGTCTAATTTCTAGTGTATGCCTTCCTGTTGTCCTCACTTAGCCTGTCTTACCATTTTTGAAAAATGGCAGGAGAAAAAACCTATTTTGTTTTGCCAGTTGACCATGAAGAGTTGTATGTGTGCTTTTGTTGTTTCCTTTAAAGTGCCAGGTCTATTTGGTTCCTTGGCATGCATTTATCCTGGACTTTTAGCAAGCTATTCTAAAATAGTCACCAGGCTGTCTTAGCTTTTAAACCCTTCCTTTCAATTTTTCCCCTAACAAATGTTCCCACTCGGCCATTAAGCTCTTTTCATGAATAATAACATGAGGCATTGCTTTAGTTTTCCCTCTCCCTCTGGAAAGTGAAAATTGCCCTGACAACTGCTCATGAGTACTTCACCCTCCATTCCTTCCAGCAAGATTCACGGTCATGTCTTGGAGCCAATTTCCACATATTTCCTTCCATCTGGATTATTCTTAACTTTACATCTACCTGTCTCTTCATCAGTCCTTCTGCCTGTCTACTTGTATCCCTTTATGGCCCTCTCCTTTATCCACTCAACAAGTATTTGACCATGTGAATAGACACTGCACTGAACGTGGGAATACATATGTTTCTTCTGTAACCTGTTTTCATTTCCTTTTTTATTAATTTTTTTTTTTTAGAGAGAGAGAGAGAGAACACAAGAGGAGGAGGGGCAGAGAGAGAGAGGGGCAGAGAATCTTACGCAGGCTCTACGCTCGGCTCGAAGCCCAGTGCAGGGCTCAATCCCATGACCCTGGGATCATGACCTGAGCCGAAGTCAAGAGTTGGACGTTCGACCCACTGAGCCACCCAGATGTCTCTCATTTCCTTTGGATACACACCCAGAAGTGGGATGGCTAGATTGCATGGTAGTTTTCGTTTTGTTTGAGCAAACTCCAAATTGTTTTCCACCACAGCATGATTCGCAATAGCTAAAATGTGGAAACAACCTAAGCGTCCATGATTGGATAAAGGAATAAAGAAAATGTGGGATATATTCAGCCATTAGGGAAAGAAAGGAAGTAACTCCCATGAGCAACAACATGGATGGACTTTGAGGACATTACGCTAAGTGAAGTAAGTCAGACCAACAAGATAAACACTGTATGATATCTCTTACACGTGGCATCTAAAAGAAACACTTAAATTGTAAAAGCAGACCGTAAAGTGTTGGTTACCAGGGGCCAGAGGAGGGGCAGGGGCATAGTTTAAGGACACACACTTGCAACTGCGGATGGTCCCCAACTTATAGCTTACGATATTTCCACTTAGGATATGCCACACTTGCGATGGTGAGAAAGTAGTACATATTCCGTGGACACTGTACTTTGAATTTTGATCTTTTCTGGGGCTACCAATATGTGGTATGATCCTCTGTCGTGATCCAGGGCAGTGAGCCTCAGCCCCACAATCACAAGACAAACCAACAATACACGTACGACCATTTGGCACCCATGCAGCCATTCTGGGTTCACTTTCACACACTCGTCAATAAAATACACGAGATATTTAACACTTTGGTAAAAAAAATAGGCTTTATGTTAGATGATTTTGCCCACTTGCAGGCTACTGTAAGTGTTCTAAGCACGTTTAAAGGAGACCAGGCTGAGCTATGATGTTTGGTAAGTTAGGTGTACAATCTTATGATATTTTCAACTCACAACTGGGCCTCTCAAGATGTCACCCCATTGTAAGCGAAGGAAGGTATTCAGGAGAAAAATAAAACCCGGAGACCTAATACACAGTACGGTGATTACAGACAACGAAGCTGTATTATAAACATTAAACTTAAGAGACTAGATCTTAAGTGTTCCCAACACCAGAAGAAGGGACAGTTACGACATGATAGGGGTGTTAGCTAATGTGACCACGACACTCATCTTGCAATGTAAGTGTAGCAAATCAGTAAGCTGTACATCTTAAACTTACATAAATGTATGTCAAAAGCTACAATGAAAAACCCAACCAAACAGGTCTTTGGGTAGCCCTATATATTGTTTGTCAATTTCTCTAAGTGAAGGGAATCCCCCCCCCCTTTCCACAAAATACCATTCCTGCCCTAAGATAATTTACAATACGGTAAGGACTAATGTTATGACCGGGTGAGTACAGGAACTACGGATGCATTTAGTGGAGGTGCCCCACTCAGTTGTGTTGGTTTAGGGACGTCTTCCTTAAGGGTATGATATATTAGCTGAGATAAACAAATAAAAGAAATTATTGCAAATGTTTTCCCACAGTAGTGGCGATCCGGAACAAAGAGACAACGGAAGCGGAGTCCTGTTTCTGAAGATTGAGCAATAATGAAATAGAAAAAAAAAAACAAAAACACATCAGCCAACTCTTCCAAGAAAATTGGCCATGCAAGATTGGAAAAAAAAGAGGATGTGATAGGGACAGTAGAACAATTGACTGATAGAGGCAAAATAATGAGATGTCTCCAAGGACTGGAGGTCTGGATATTATGACCCAAGGAATAGTGGGATAACAACAGAGAGAGTTGTACGTAGAGAGTTGTTTGGAGAGGAGGTGGTGGCCACATGGGCGTGAGTGGCCACAAAGAGTTGAAGCTGGGGTCATCAGGACAGCAGAGCTCACCTGACCATTGGGTAGACTGTCAACAGGGAACCTGAGCCTATTCAGGCAGCACTGGGGGTGGGAAAGAAGTCAGAAAGCTGTGCACTAAAGATTTCAGTAAGTGAGGAAGACAGCTGGTTGAGACAATACATTCAAGAAATAATGGACAGAAGTATAATAATAGCCTGGGCTCCAAAGTCCAAGAAACACAGCCTAACATCCAGATTGTCCCTGTGTGAGACTGGACAGTTCATCCTACTGCTCCCTAAGCCTCCTCGTCCTCATCAGTGAGTGGGGGATAATTGTAACGCTACCCTCATTGGTCATTTGCACTGTCGTGTGAAAATAATGGCACGTGGTAAATTGATGAATGCTCAGTCAAGATGCCAAAACTCTAAGACAACAGATATCAGATTCCAAAGTGAGGAGCCTGAGGGAGTGTAGATTATCAGAGAAAATATCTAAAACAGACACAAAACCACAAAAACCAGGATCAGTTTATGGAGGGAATGAAATGAAATTATCCTTTGTTAGCTATAAGGAGAGATACTTGTTAAAGGGCTTTCCCTGGAGTCAGTGATGCTTGAAGTTCTTCCATGAAGGGGGGTGGGGTGGGGGTGGGCAATGGAACTACTTCTCCCTTCCATGAAGGGGGGTGGGCAATGGGGGTGGAATGAGAGAAAGTACCAGGGTCTTGTCTCTTCCTGAGAAATCGCAAAGGCTAACTGCTGATAGACTGGTCAAAAGGGAGATTCAGCTCACACTCTTGGGGTTGAGAAGAGTGAAAATTTGGTTGGCATTTCCCAAGGACCAGATGTGGTCCCAGCAAAGAAAGAGTGGTTGTGTGGTTGTATTAGGCCCTGTCCTACTATTATTAGATGACAAGGATAGGGTGAGCACAAGTAGACATCACTGTTTACCATGAATCTTCAAGAAACAGAGCTTTATTTGAAGTTGGAGAATTCACTGAATTCTGGAAGCAGCTCTGAGGAGAAAAAAGCAAGCCTGAGCTTTGACCCTGAGATACCCAGAATGGGAGTGGGCTGTGTCTCTCTGTGAGAAATCCTGGGATGGTCACATTTCAGTCAAGCACAGAGGAGGAGACAACGTTTGTGAAGAGGCTGAGTGTGGAGAGAGTCTGCTAATCTGGAAGGGGTGACCCTGAGTATCCAGTGTGGACATTGACTCAGCGAAGAGAAAGTAGATGACAAGATAAAATGAAGAGAGTGGATTACAGAGATACTTAACGTTGCCACTTGGGACAGAGGTGGACACAGGGCAGGTAAGCTCCATAGAATCGAGATGATTTTGTGTCTGGTATTTGTTATTTGTGTATGATGTCAAAGGCCCATAAAATATAATAATGTCTAATGGGAATGGTAACATGATTTTAAAATAAAGAGTAATAATGGAATTGCCCTCTGGTAGGCATTTGCACATTTGATTTGCCTGGGCTGTAAGGCTGGTGTGTGGAGAGCGGCTCTCTCAAGGTGTATATTCATTCAATATCTTCATATAACTCAGCAGTCAATGGGGAGTTGAGGACATGCATGGCTGGGGGAATGGGGAGTAAGCTTTCTTCCTCCTCCCTGACTCCTCTGACTCCCCATAACTCTGTAACTCCCAGTGGGGTGCTCTTTGGTCTTTCCAGTCATTCCTTTTTGGGTTTGCAACTGGTTTTTCCTCTTGTGTCATTGCCTCCTATGCTATGACTGGAGGTCACATCACTCCATCTGAGTTCCAAAGGCAAGAATGCTAAATCCATTGTCTACTTCTCCATCCAGGCATAGAATTGCTTTTGGAGCGTTGCCCTGATGTCAGGAGGAGGAGGGTGGGGAATGAGAATCTGCGGCTCCTCAGAAGATACTACCCAGATCTCACTCCATTCCCTAGCACCCTCCAGGGCACCAATGGCTATGTAGAAACATATGCTAGTATTTGGCATCCCCTGGAATTAAGCCATGTCACAGGCAAGACACGCATGTTAGTTGATGATGTGCCATTTGCTTCAGGAAATTTCATTTTGTATGTTTATGCACTTTTTAATATATTTTACTGATACGTGTTTGCTATGCATTTCACTCGGCAACTTCCCAAACATTCTCTTGCCCAGTGTCTCAAACCCAGTGGTAAAAAAAAAAATACATAGGCTTTGGTAGAGATAGACCTAGCCTTTCAACTTGATGGCCTGAAAGGGTATTCATCGAATAGGATTGCCTTAGGGAACCAAGTGATATAAATATAATTTAAAATTCTTAACCTGTTGACTGATATTAAATAGAATTTTGGTTACTAATAATCAGGGCACTATTACTGATAACTCCACAGGGGCCATATACAGGCAAGGTAGGCTCAAGAACTTGAAGATATTGTTCCAGACCACACACTGGAGCAGTGATCTCAAGTGCTCTTTTCACTGTGTTGTGACTGACTCAATTTCAGTGTTCAGTGTCAGTTAATGCTGGCCATTCTCTCTGTCTCTCTCTCTCTGCATCCATATATCTATTATCTATCTGTATCATCTATCCATCATCTATCATGTATCCATCATTTATCCATCCACTAACCATCCATCCCTCCATGTACCTACATGTTTCTATCATCCATTCATCCACCCATGTAGCTATTATCTTTCTATCATCCATCCATTCATCCATTGATGGACGTATTATCTTTCTATCATCCATCCACCCATCCATCCATCCATCCATCCCTCCATGTACCTATATGTTTCTATTACCCATTCATCCATCCATGTAGCTATTCTCTATCATCCAACCATCACTCATCCATCCATCCACCTACCCACCGGTCTATCCATTCATCAATCCATCCATCCATCCATCCATCCATCCATCCATCCATCCTCCATCCACTCATCCATCCATCATCCATCCATCCATCCATCCTTCCATCTTATATATAGGATTTTTAATCATACAATGATTGGATAATTTTTTATAGCATTTGCTGCCTGCCTGTGTGTCAGACAAACCTGAGCCAAGTCTGATTGACCTTTATTTAAGATGAATTTTTTTTCCTTAAACTCACAATTTTATGAAATTTTTTCCCCCTTCAGAGATTAACTTAGAAGAACTCAGGCAGTTCAGTTTACTTCTTAGGGCTTTAGGCGTTTTATCTGTAAAAACAGAAAGACACTACTTTCCTCCTCCAAAAGGAATGTGAGGGACTTGTTTCTGCAAGACATGGTGTCATGTTGGCCTCCTGAACAGAGGTCTGCTCCTAAATGGAAAGAGACTTCATAGCAAGAACACAAGCCCAGCGTGCAATCTAAATACTCTTTAGTTGAATGTCAGGCGACAGCTTGGATTTCTGTGTTTTCTGAGTGTGACTTGAGCAAGGGAACCTGGCCTGCCACCCACGTTTTTGGCAAGCCACAAGGTTTACAACTGTCCTCTGCAGGCTCCTGTGTACGAGCACTTTGAAGGACGTCTGCAAAGAGCCAAAAGTGACATCACCACTGCTGTTATCAGATGAAATGAGATCCATACTCAATGGCTCTGAGTTTGGGCTGCTTGGTGAAGGAATCACATCAGGAGTCACCCTTGCACCAAGTAGGTGCTCGGTATTTGTGGATATGACCTACTGACCTTGGGAATCAGCTGAGTTTCAGAACTTTCCATTCATTCTATAAATAGCTCTGTTATCCCCTCGGTGACTAATGAGTCTGGGTCCCTCTTTTCACCACCTTCTGCAATAGCCACCATTCATGAAGGCTTGAGCATTCCTGTGCCAGACACATTTCATCTGGCAAAAGTGATTTTATGAGCTCATAGTGTCATTTCAGGAAATGAAAGATGAATTTCATCTGGTATCTTTTGCTTAGACTGGATGCCAAGGTAGCTTATCCCACCTGGAGGAACAATGAAATGTTTCACTCTTTTTTTATTATTTGGAAGATTCTTCTTTTCCATCTCAGTTTGTAGCTAAGCTCTGTACTTTCTCTGGGTGCGACCATCCTCCCATACATGTCCACCTACCATCTCCATGCTGAACTCTCACCTCCATAGCTCTGGACCCAAACCATGCCAGCCTTCATGAGTTTTCATCAGAGCTATCTTCACAAAAATTATCATGGCCATATGCTACTTGTGTTATAACTGTCTTAATATTTTTCTTTATGTTGATTTACTCTTTATATATCTATATCTATCTACATATCTATCTACCTACCTATAGCATATATATTATATATGGGCATACGTATAAAGCTTTAGATCTCTTCCATAAATAGAAAACCCAGTATTATCAAAACTACTTGGCAACTAGTTGGATGTCCATGAGATACCAGGTGATCCCCAAATCCTGTTGATTTGAGCTCACAAACAATTTAAATTCGGACTTATTTCTCTACCCCCACTGCCAAAGGGTGAGATTTTACAACAGCCTCCTTCTCTTTCTCTTTCACTTAATTCAGCAGCTATACCACACTATTTGTACCATGTTTCATTATTCTACGGTGCACATTTTTTCTCATTGTAGTATCTCTGAAGTCAGCAGGCTTATTTCAATGGATGACGAATCACAGGGTCCAATGAAAAATGCTGCAATGAAGGATTTGCTCTGCTTAGCCGTACACATGAAAATGGAGATTTTACAGTCAATCGCCTCTTAGATTTGATGAAGGACAGTGGTCCCCTGCATGTTCCCACCTGGCTGTTTTGTTCACATTTCCCTCTGCTGATGGATGCTCTTCCCCACCTTTGCCCATTTCATGCCTTCTTGTCTTCTGAGGCTCAACTCAGGAACCCCCCTTTCAGGAGGCTTTCTCAGACCACCCTCTCCTCCTTCCAGCTCAGGTATATCCTATCTGGGTTCCCATGATATTAGGCCGTATCTCGATTATGGTATTTCCACACTTTGTTATAAATATCTATGCAGGGCGCTGTGTCACCCACCAGACTGCCCTCTTTGCAGACGGTGACTTTATTAAACTCAGTACAGACAGCATGGTCAACAGCATAGACCGATTCCGCAAGTCACAATCTATGACCTTGGGTAAGTTGTTAACTTCTTGGTGCTTCTGTTTCTTTTCTGAAAAACGAGGACACCATTATGTTACTTATCCCACAGGGTTGTTGGGGGATTAAGTTAGTTAATGCATGCAGAGAGCTCATAACAATGTCTAGCACACAACCATCACTATGTAAAAGCATTTGTTCTTAATATTATTCTCTTTCTATCCGCAATTCCAGCATAACCCTAAGGCAGAAAGAAAGGATTAAAATTAAACCTATGTCTCATGCTTTATTCTAGGAAGATACAACTTGCTTTCTGGCTGGAAAGCTACCCTACCCATGGTCCTAGTGGCCACCTATAAGTGTCCAGATAAAATTAATCTTTTTTCAAGAAAACAGATCATAACACTATTTCATACACCGAAACTCTTCAAGATTGTAGAATCATTCTGGGCTCTCACTGAAAAAAATGACTTCAAAGTCACAATCTTGGCCCTCGTGATGGTTTACATTCTATGAACAAAATTACATTTACCTAAGATGTAGATAAATAAACATAAATATCAGAGAGGATAAAAGAAAGCCACATTTGTTTGCCAGCTGACGTCATCTGAAATCATGTTTAACCCCCGTGTGTTTTCAAAGAGGCTGCGTGAGGCTAATTAGACAAAGGAAAAAGAAAAGAAAAAGAAGTATTCTGGAGATATCTGACTTATGGCACCTTTTCCTTTAAAAGTTGAATTATTGACCAATCATCAGGTGAACCTTGTTGGCTGGTACGTTTCTTTCATGAAACGTTTCTTTCATTTTTCATGAGCCAATAAGCAATAGGAAAAAATTAGTAAGAGACACGGAGGGAGAATTTACAACAAAGACCACCTTTTTATTTAATTTTGAAAAGGACTATATAATCCTAGTCACAAATGCTAAAACAATGTACATTTAGTCCATGTTCATTGCCAGTAAGTAAGAAAGTTAGAGGAGAGGGACACATAAAAGCTGTCTCTCTTACACCCACTTCAGATGTTGGGGCTAAGTCAGCATTTCAGTGTGACGTTGTATTTTCTGATTTCTGGAAATATCTCAACGTTTTAGTGTTTGATCCTTTCTCTGAGGATGGATAAATTCAGGTTGGGGGTCATATGTGGCCTTCAAACTAGAATTTTTCTAGCCTGGTGCCTGGAATGAATTAGTAGCTAAAGTAAATCTCATTCAGGCAATTATTCTTAAGTTCGTCTTTCAATACCTGTAAGTTTAAGAACTCTTAAATATCCAGCTATGAAAAGTAAGAACGCACGGTGTCAGCATATAATGGGCATTCAATTGTATTTGCAGTTGCTTTAAGGTGTCTACATCACACTCTGCAAGATTAGGTCATAGACGTTGAACTCAAGAGCGTTGGACACATACCTAATTCCTATCTTCTAGCTGGAGACAGGGGTAGACAGAACAGTCTCTTGCCTAGGACTGACTCTATTGGCATGATTTATTAAATATGAAAAGTCAAGAAACCCCTCCAGACACTGTTTCAACGTAGAGTCAATCTTGTGATGTGGAGAATTCTAATGCAGTAACAGAAAATAAGCAAACTTACCAAAACACAGGATTTGTTTCGCACGTGTTCTCCAACCTCTCGACAATCTCCAAGAATAAGGAATACACCCATGTGTATATTGGTGTATCTGGGGGAAGAGGTTTGGAGAGACTCTGTCCTTTAGTGCTAGAACATTGAGTTAGTCCTGTTTAGCCCAGGCAGACCATTCCTACCTCTACACCATCGGAAATGGAGTCTTGGTAATATATAACCTTGAACCTGATTTAGTTTTGTCTCTCATTTCCTATGACAGACATTTTAAACCTTCCCACTTTCCTCCTAACTTGTCCTATTCTTCCTACTTCTCTTGTTCTCAGCAGTCAAAATTTCCTCGTTTCCCAGATACACTGAGGCTGTCAGAAAGGCCAGCCTTCACTTCCATTGCCACTGTCACGTGCAGGGGTGCTGGCCTGGTGGTCTTCTCTACACTCCCTGGATTCTCTCTGGCTGCCCCTTCTCTTCATTCATCTCCAAATGCCTGAAGCCCTGTTTTCTTTTTCTTCTAAGCACTCCCTCTAGTTTTTCTTTACGACTCTCATGACTTTTAATTGGCCCCGTGAAATGTTTAGCATTTCAAGATACACTCCTGCTCATCTCTTTTCAGAGCTTCAGAGTCATGTACCCGAATGCCTACGTGGCATCTCCATCGGGAAGATTTTTCCAAATCAGCATGTAGGAACTGAACCCAAGCTACTACTCTCTTTGTGGTGCCACGTTCAATGAATGGCACCACCAACCCTGCAGTTGCCCAAAATCTGAATCTTAAACCTCTTCTGGGACTGTTGGTTTTGTTTTTTTTCTCATTTCTTCAATCTCCAAGAACTTTGGGCCCAGCATCTAAATACATCTAAGTTCTGTTTACCTCTCTCCATCCTCAGTGTAAACACCCTAGTTCAACATTATCTTTCACTAGGAGGACTGTCAGAGAAAAAGTACTGGGGCACCTGGGTGGCTCAGTCGGTTGAGCGTCCAACTCTTAATTTTGGCTCAGGTTGCGATCTCAGGGTTGTGGGATTGAGCCCCGTGTCGGGCTCTGCACTAACCTGCAGCCTGCTTAAGATTCTCTCTCTCCCTCTCCCCCTTTCTCCCACTTGTGGGAGAAAGAAAATTTTAAAAAAGAAAAATTATCTACCAGACTCTTGTTAAAAATTATAAGACAGATTTTATTAAAGCTACTGCAGTAAGAGAGACAAACTGAGCTCAATTCCAATCTGTACAGAGGTGACTGGGTATTTTAAAGGGAGAATGAAGGGGGGCACCTTCGTGGCTCAGTTGGTTGAACGTCTGACTTCAGCTCAGGTCATGATCTCACAGTCTGTGAGTTCAAGCCCACATAGGGCTCTGTGCTGACAGCTCAGAGCCTGGAGCCTGCTTCACATTCTGTGTCTCCCTCTCTCACTGCCCCTCTCTCACTCGCACTCTGTCTCTCTTAAAAATAAACATTAAAAAAATTAAAATAGAAAGGGAGAATGAGGGAAGAGGAGAGAACAGAACTTCATAGGGCCCATCAAGTGGAAAATCATATGCATCAGGTAGAGGGACTGCACAATGTGATTAAGACATCTGTGTCTGCTGACTGGTGTTTATTGATGTTAGCCTCCTGCTCACCCACAGAGATTGGGAGACAAGGGTTCTGTCTTTATTGATGATTATATTTCAAAAGGATGACCCCAGGTTCTTGTGAAAGACATTCTAGGGTTCCTCAAAGGAACAGAGAAAGGATTTACAACTGCAAGTTTTCTAAAGTAAATCTTCTAAGAAAGGGGAGGTCAGGGGTTTATAGTTAGGTTTTGGCCAGAACAAGGAGTAAATTATCTTGGCCACAATAAGTTTTCTCAGGCAGACTTTTAAGTAGATGGGGGGTCATCATCCTAGAGACAGTCTTGAGCCGATAGAAGCTATGCTAGTATTTATTGAAGTCTCTAAGTGTTGGTGGTAGAGGAAATTGTTTATATTATAGGCTGTAGTTGCCATAGGCCAAAGTTGAGGACTAGCTGAAGAGAGGTCTCCCTTCTTTTTTAATTTTATTTTAGAGGGAGAGAAAGCATGAGCAGGGGAGAAGAGCAGAGGGAGGGAGGGAGGGAGGGAGGGAGGGAGGGGGAGAGAGAGAGAGAGAGAGAGAGAGAGAGACAGAGAGAGAGTGAGAGTGTGAGAGAGAGCGAGAGACAGTGTGTGTGTGTGAGAGAGTGAGAGAGTGAGAGAGAGAATGTGTGTGTGTGTGTGTGTGTGTGTGTGTGTGTGAGAGAGAGAGAGAGAGAGAGAGAGAGAGAATCCCAAGAAGGCTCCATGCTCAGTGCAGAGCCTGAAACAGAGCTCCCTCCCATGACTGTGGGATCATGACATGACCTGAGCTGAAGTTAAGTCAGATGCTCAACTGACTAAGCCACCCAGGTGCCCCAAGAAGGCCTCCTTCTTAGAGCTTAGCTAGAGTTTGATCAAGAAGAGAGTCTTTGGGGCACCTGGGTGGCTCAACCAGTTAAACATCCAATGCTGGCTCCAGTCATGATCTCATTCATGGGTTTGAACCCTGCATTGGGCTCTGTGCTGACGGCTCAGAGCCTGGAGCCTGCTTTGGATTCTGTGTCTCCCTCTCTCTCTCTCTCTCTCAAAAATAAATAAACATCACCAAAGAATAGAAGAGAGTCTTTGTCGGTACCCTACTGCAAAAGAAAATTGTAATAGATGGTCTCAAATATGGCCCCCAACATTTCTTCCCACCCCTCTACCTACGTGTCCCCCTAACAACTGGTGGATTTGACTTTCCTCCCCTTAAATCTCGTCTGGCAACATGTTCTGATCAACAGAATGCAGCAGAACTTTCTGCCCCTTAAGAACTCTTTCACCCTTGCAGAACTCTGAGCCACAATTTAAATAGCCTAACTGTCCTACTGGAGAGAGAGAGAGAAGCCCAGCTCAGGCCCCAGACATGACAGTGAAACCTCTCTGGATGTCCAACCTCAGCCAAGCTCCTGGTTGAATGAGCCTTGTAAAGGCCCCAGCTAACACCTTGTGAAGTAGCCTTGGGCCATCTCTGCAAAGCCCTGTTCAAATTGCAGAATCATATGCAAATAAATGGTTGTTGCTGTTCCAAACCATTAGGTTTTAGGGTGATTTTTGTCACCTCTGAATGAACACACACACACACACACACACACACACTCATACTCCTTTGTCACATCTGTCTCTTGTGCTTTCCTCACTTTGCTTGAGAAATCCGGAGTGATCGCGACAACATTTCATTTTTCCATGATAATGCTTTCTTAACTAACCTCTCTGAAGAAAAATTATGAGCTTCAATTGTTTAATTCCATGTAGCCCAACTTTTGATGATCTTGCATACTCTCAGATCAACACTCTCCACCTTTTCATTCTGAGGTTTACAAATAGCACATTTATCTTCATTATGGGCTGTTTCAGCGAAGGCAACAGGACTGGGTGGACGGATAATGTGAAACCATTCTTACAGCTTGTGATTCGCCTTTCCTAACGCCGACTGTCATAACCACACCGTTATAATTAAAGAGTTTTCGCGGAGATCACTTCTCCGATTTCCCTGGTGAACCCTGAGACATTGCAGGTTATTCAAAAGGATAGTTTATATTCTGTCATATATCAGGACACACAAGAGGAAGCAATGGCGGTTATATGCCAGTGCGGGCCAAGCAGGGAGGGGATGCCCATCTATCCTTCTGTAGGAAAGCACACGTCAGGACTGTGAGGACACAGTCAAGGCACAGAAGGGATAAGACCTGAATATACATCACGAGAAAGTCAGGGTTAATGGCGGTCCCTGTATTTTCCTCCATATTGTCCTTACCAGGCCACTGCCAGACCTGTGAAAATAGATGAACCTTCCTACTGGGAAAGGAGCTTCCCAACCCCTGATGATACACCTGTGCAGATAAAAATAACAAAGTTTTCCTTGTTCCATTGGAATTCCAGAAATTCCACAGACCAATGCCTGAGCCAGTTGGTTTCTTTGTCTATAAAGAAAATGGAAACATAAATCTGATAGAAAACAAAAATTGAGGAAGATAAGTAACATCTGGAAAACTGGGTTTTTGGGGGGTTTTTTTGGTTTTTATTTACAATTTTTCCCCTAAGTTCTCCCCTAAAACAAACACATTCCTGTGGGAGGTTCACAGCATAAACAGATCCATTCACAAGGATGCTGCCTGGAGGACCAAATCCAACTTAAGGTCAAGGTTAAGGCTTGGTGCCCGTCTCACCAGGTTTTGGCGCTCAAAGAAGTTCTGATCTGATTTGAATTTCATTTTGTACTTCCTTTTTTTTTTTTTTAAAAAAAAGTAAAATATGCCCCAGCAAATAAAAAGTAAACACCTCAATTACTTGTCTTCCAACCTCAGTGGCTTCTCTGCTTCCCTTCTTATCTGAACCCTGCCCAGATCAAAAGGCTTAAATTCCACCACTTGGAGTCATGCCTATAGTAGTTCTATATAAATACAGTTTTACTTCATTAGTTTGTCCCCTATTAGATGTCATCGTAGATGGAAAAAACACAACGTTGTGTGAAAAGTATGACCCGTGAGGGGAGAAGCCTGGCTCTGCATCACACAGCTTTGCCACTTCCTGAATAAACCTGAGCAAATCCCTTAATTTCCCGGGGCTCGCTTGTTAAGACAAACACGGTTCATGAACAGATTTAAAGGGGATGGCAGGTAAAGGTGCCCGGCAGTGTGCCCCACATGTCACAGATACTCAGGGTTGAGTATGTATTCGATCATCGTAGTCTTTCCACAGCTGGTGAAAAGGGGCAGAATCTGTATGGGGCACTTCATCAATTTCAGTGTCCTTGCTTCCAATGGAAATGCTTCCAATGGAAATGCCTTCCATTTGAATGTCCGGAGGAGGAGAAGCAGTGTATAATTCACCATAACCATTTACTGCTGGGGAGCCAAGAGGAGGGCTGGTCAACAAAGAAGACTTCATGTTCACAGAGCAGATTCCAATTAGGAATCAGGGATTCTGTAAGACAGGTAACAGTAACACCACTGCACCACTGGAATGTGAGGCTCAAAATGGCAACCAGTGTAATAAACAAGGGCTTTTTATAAACAGCGTGACAACTCATGTTGTTAATAGCTTGGTTTCCATTGATTGTTATTTTCTCTCCACAGGGGTTGGAGGAAGCTAGGGAAAAGGGATGGCTTTTTTGGACTTCTTAGTTATTAGTGGATCGTTTTTCTGTCTCTTTTCCTCCCCAAAACATGTTGTCCTGAAACATGGGAAGGAGGCCAGTATAGTAGGAAAAGTTAAGAATTTAAATGCAAGTGGATTTGTGTCCAAATCAGTTTACAGGTTATCCACTATGGGCAACCTTATCAACTGCCCCGTACCCCCCACGCCATGTCTCCCATATTGGATATCCGTACCCATTGTACGCCTCATGGAGAGATGTGAAATATTAAGAACGGGGTATCTGGAGCCCGAGGCCATTCCTGACTATAGGATTCCTAAAGATATGGAAGCTGATGGCCAGGCTTCAAGAGCGGGAGGTAGGTACGGCACTGAGTGAGTCACAGAATAGAGCTGGTAACTAGGTCAGTCTTCCTGAGGAGTGTGTGGTTAGAATTAAGTACAGGGAAAGACAGCAGGGGAATTCACAACTGTGTTTGTATTAACATCAGCCTAATAATCTGCTGACTCGAAGGATTATTCTGCTGCTAACAAATTTCCATGGAGTCATTTTATTTGGTTTTTTGTTTGCCACCACACAGGGGACCCTGTTGCTTACATATCCTCATGCAGTTTGCATGCAAACTGCAAAGCTCTGCTTGGAACCACTCGGGTAAACAGGATACATCAGAGATGTTTAAAAGTCGCCCACATCCTAATTTTCCCAGCATCTCTTATATTAAGACGTGCTGTTTGAGGCGGAATCAGAGAGGGTGGGAGGCACAGAATCTGAAGCAGGCTCCAGGCTCCGAGCTATCGGCACAGAGCCCGACCCGGGGCTTGAAGCCACGAACCGTGAGATCATGACCTGAGCTGAAGTCAGGCGCTCAACCGACTGAGCCCCCCCCAGGCGCCCCTCAGGAGGAGGTTTCTTTGGGAGTGAAACCGCAGTCATGGTGGGCGTTGACCATTAGCTTGTTTTTAAAGCGTCCCAAGGGTCTACACAAACATGTAGATCTACCAGAAAAATGGAGTGGAGATCATTTGTGCTGTGGATGGGATACCCATTGCCATTCCCTGAGGTTTCGTTTCTGGTGTATGTCTATCCCCAGTTTACATAATCAACCTTACAGACAAAAACAGGAAGGGATTAAATAATCCAACAATCTCCTTTCATCTCACCCCAGCGTCGCAGTTATCCCTTTTTGATTATTCAGTCGCCTTCCTCCCTACCCTACAAACACACCTTCTTCCTCCCCACTTTTGTTTTGGACTTTGCTTTCCCATGTGGGTAAAGAGGGTAAAACCTCACCGGATCCAAGAATCACCATTGCTGGAAACTTCTCATGGCAATGCTCCCCTCCTTGCCAGTGATTGGTTTCGGCATGGTCACGGACATAAAGCCCAAGAGGCAGTATTCAAAGAAGCTTCTGGTAAAGGTTTTCCTCTCTACTAAATAGACATGCATGGGAGAAATACTCTGTTTCTTTAATGGACATCCTTAACTTGTGTTTGATGCCCAGAGATGCTGCAGCCATCTTGTGACTATGAGGAACAACTGCCCTGATCGACTGAGCTGGTGGAGAGGAAACACAGGACATAGTTGTGCCACTGAATTAAAATTTCCAGACTGACCTGTCTCTAGGAGTGTTGTGATAGAGAGAACAAAGCCCTTACGATACTCTTGTTCGGTGTTGGTTATTCGTGGTCCAAAGCAGCCTAATACCTCCTAACTTGCTCCTTAGAAAGAAAAATGGTATAAACAGAAATTACTTCTTTAAGACAGATGAAGTAAAGCTGCAAAAGTGTAGAGTGTAAGTTTCTGACATGTGTAGGGCTGAAATGTCGCTCTGTTCCAGGAACTGCTCTTGATTTTGGCTGCAGTGGGGCTATGCCAGGAGTGGTTAAGGCTGAGGTCTGGCACTGGACATCTTGGGTCCGACTCTTGATTCTGCCGCTTCTTGGTTATATGTGTGTCTGTGGGCAAAATACTTAACTATGAAGCATAGTTTCCTCATCTCTAAAATGGGGATAATCATACCCTTGGAGATGTTTTGAGGATTAAATGAGATGATGCATGAAAAGCATTTAGTGCAGTGCCTGATACTTGGTTAGTTTCAATCAATCCAATGTCATTATCATTTTCATCTGCTCTGAGGACTGACATTTTATTTTCCAGTTGGCCACATCTCTTTTGCTTTTACCCTTGGCTTCCACACCCTCAGGTTCTCTTTCTGCTAATTCCTCTGGCCTGGCATGTTTCGGACCAGCCATTGCCTGTGACTCAGGCGTCATCTTGCTCCTGGGTAGCATTTCCAGTCCGCGGCTGGGATGCTTCTGGACTCCGAAGCTGCACCTTCCTTCCTGTGTAGCCAAGTGCTGTTGGCTTCTTACATAGGGCTTGTGTGTTTTTTTCAGTGTGGGCTTGAATGAAACTAGCCTGAGTAAGGCAGAAGACATTCTGCATGGGTGAGGGGACCCCCCGCGAATGACCCTGGACAAATCACAGGGCTGACAAGGAAAGATTCTTCAGCTAATAGAAGGCATAATGTTGCTGGCTGTGATCCTTTGTGACAGGGATGCAAATGAGCTGGTAACAGGGCGACATCCATGAAAAACCTGGGGAGGGTACCTACATGGTAACCTGTAGCACAGGAGAACGTAGGACCCAGCACATCTGTAGCAGGAGGGAGAATGGTCAGGTTGCAAGGGACAGAGACCTGTTTAAGGGAGAAAATAACTAGATAACAGAGTTCTTACTCTCTAAAAACTTCCGGTCTGCAGAGGGAAGCAGGAAGTCCATGAACGATTAAGTGGGTAGATAGATGCATCCCATTTTACCTATGAGAAAACCAAGATTGAGGATTTGAGTAACCTTGCTGGTCAAAGGTCACGCAGATACTATGCGGTAAGCGGACTGATCTGTAGATTACCGCACCTTCTACACCATAGCGAAGGAAAAATCGTATCTGTTTGGTGTTCTTACGCTTTTTCACGAGAACCATTTGTTAGAAAAACATGAGTGTACAGACCTTATCGGCAACCCACAGATACCTGAATTCATAAAATAAAGGAGGGACTTTCCACGCCCCGACCCTGCAGTCGGCTTGCTGTTTCTGCTACGTATTTTGATTTGGGGCCGTTGTGCGCCCTAACCAGGGAAGCATTTCAACTCCATCAACCACTGTGCATCTGTAAGTGTAGATTAACAAGGAGACTTGGCCAAGTGATGCTGTATATGTTAATAAACTCATCAGCGTTTGCCAGAGAGGCGCATGACCTGTGGGACTGCTGGTGTGTACTAATATGATTGTCAGCCCAGACGACAGTGTAATGACATCTCCTGACACATCGGTTGGGGCAATACCTTGGGGCAAGATAATGTGAAATTGTTTTGACTACTGAACAAAAAACACTTGAAACTCACCCTTCATGTTCCCTTAACTGTTCTCCCCACTACCAAACTACAAGGATCCCATTTCCTCCCACAGTGTCTAAGTATACTCATGAAAAGGAAATATGTCGTACAATATCTTTTTGCATCCGATCGTCTCAAGTAAATGGAGCTGCAAAATGAAATGTTGGAAATGACGATGTTTATATTCATTACACCTTTGTGAGTAGCCTGTTTCTTGGAAATTTATGCATATGCTATGCTTAATAAACCATAATTTAAAAATCACCTTGCATGCAAATTTCTAAAACGGTACTATCACCCATTATACTGTTTCTTGTTTTCTTGGCAGAATTTGGCACCGTCCCACCCCCTAGGAAAGCAAATGGATGCACAAATGTTGCTCTAAAGGTTGACTGATTCCACTGGAGAGAAGAGACATGTATCAAAAGGGACTTTATTTCTGTTCTCCCCATATAGGCAGAGAGGCTGACATTCATTTTTTTGTCTCTTCCATTCATTTATGTCTCTTCCATCCATTTTTTGAGGGAGCAGTGAACACTGTGAGGGGTAGGTGTTTATTTATGTCTTCCTGAAAAAAGACAAATAGCTCCTGAAAAAGGAATGAATGGATTCTCAAATAATGGAGTTAGATAGGACCTTACAAATCATAGAGTCCAACGCTCTTCTTTGGCGGAACAGTAGCCGGGGTGCATAAAGCGTGAAAGACATGATTTTTAAATGTAAAAATGATGCATTCGTGGCAGGCATCTTCCCTTCTGACACTCTGAGGAGGGAGCTCTGTCCACAGCCACTGTCTCCCACCATCATTTCCTACCTATTACCATCCTGGATGGTAGAAAGTAGGTCATGAAAGTCTTCACAAAAGTAATGGAGTTAGAAAGGGCCTTGTAGGATGCTACAATGAAAGACGGCAGGCATTTCAATGGCGTAACAGCTTGAATAATGACCCAGAAGCAGGACTAGGCAAAGTGGATTTGTGGGACAGCAACTACATACTCTCTGTCCCTAAGGAAGTCTTTATACAGAAGGCAGGGGGGGATACGGAGTCTAAAATTCAAGATAAATTGGTGCTAGATCATAGATGACCTTGAGTGCTTTCCCTTAACTATCTCCAATCCAGATTTATTTACTGAGCAATGGGAAATCATTACAAGTTTTTGAATATGGGAGAAATTCAGGACAGCAGTATTCCAGAAAGATTGACAGAGGGGTGCAGGGGCGGAAAAGTTTTTCCTTCTTCTGTTCTAGGTTCTTTGCTGGCCTAATTAAATTGATGGGAGACAGACATACAGGAGAAAAACAAAGAAAACTTTAATACCACGTGTACTTCCTGTATACAGGGGAAAGACCCAGAAAAACTGAGTAACTCTGAAATAGCCAAAGCCACCATCACCTTAAATACCATGTTCAGCTAAAGACAAAAGAAGATGTTGGGGGTGGAAAGTCAGGTGTGGGAGTTTACTAGGAAAAGCAGAGTAAACAAGGATAAGGATTTTATGCAGATTTCTGCATTGATAAGGATTTCTAGAGATTGAGTCATACTCCCAGGTACAGCGAGGGACACACCCTTACAAATGGAGATTTCTCTTACAAATGGATTTCTCTTATAAATATACATGTCTCCTATAAAAGGACAACTTCTGATTTTTCACAGCTTCTTTTGTGTCTCCAGTTTCTTAAAAATAACTAGCTTAAAATAATCAATATGCCAGAGAGACGTATTTTGGGGGTGGCAAAATTTGCTCCCCTACCCTGGTGGTGTGGTCAATGGCTCAGACCAAGAACCTCTTGGCCTTAACGCTGATGCTTGAGGGGGTCTTTGTCTTTTGTTTTTGTCGGTCCTGCATAGGTTCCTCACTCCTTCCAATACCAGAGGTCCTCTCCCTGGCACGGAACCCTCTTCACGTGGCTAGGAAGGATGACCTCTCATCACAGAGTGACGTGGCTAAGCAGGTCTGGGTGGAGTGAACCGCACCTCTGACTGTAAATTTTCATCTAGCAGGGATCATGTGTCCTAAGTTGTCGGGACAGTCTGAGTGAGTCTTTCCTAGACTCTTAAGAACTCTTGAAGAAATCCTTCCAGTTAGAATTGCTAAGCAGATATTTGTGACTGAGGGGCCACAGCAGCCATTTCGTGCAACATAGGAGAATTTCCTGATCTACAAGCTTAATCCAAGTACTCACAAGTGGCAAATTCTAAGCTCTAGTGGTAGAAGGAAGTGGTCCAGAGCTGAGTCTGAGAGTTGAATTGCTCTACATGAGAAAACAGGAAGAATCTGTTTTTGTTTTTGCTTTGCTGGATTAATGCCTGTTAAACCAAACTTTCTTTAAAAGGCTGCAAAAAAAGAAGATCCCTTTTATTTTTAAAAACACCACTATCCGTTATCGCAAATAAGCCACGGGATGCTCGTATGCAGTAGAAAATAAGGTGGAGTCCGTGAGGTATACATTTCCCAGGGAGCCGGTCCCACGATGTTCTTCCAATTGATCTGGGAAAATGGAGGAATAAGACCTTTCTGAACGTTTAGGGTGCGCAGCAGGTGCAAGAACCCTGTGGGGCTGGAAAACAGCTCCAAGTCAATAGGGGCGGTTTAATTACCTTTGCTCTGTGCCAGGCACAGAGAAATAGGACTTAACACGTATTATCTCTACGACACAGCTCTGGGGCAGGGACTGGTAGCATCGCTTTCCCAGGAAACTGAGGCACAGCGATTCATCAACCTTCCGAGTTCACACCTGCTGAGAGTCCAGAGGCCGTTCCCTTAACGATGGCATCTTCCTGTCACGTGGCTATGGACGGCTGAACTGGCAACACCAGCTTCTCATACACGTTTGTGGTCTGTCTCTCGGGCAAGCCTCCGAACATCTCTGTGAGGGGGTGGCACCAGGATCGCTGTCCCAATTCTATAGTTGGAGAAAGTGAAGGGTCTGCCCAGAGCGCACAGAGGAAGATCCAGGACCCAAATCCAGACTTTCTGATGACAATGCAGTGTCTTGCTAGGGCACGTACCAGCGTCATAGACCAATGCCATAAAATCACCCACTGTGCACTCAGCATCCGAGACTCAGGTACTCCGAGCCCCTAATGGGGGGAGTGGAGAGTGATCTGTCTGTCCTGGGGCTGGGGGCAAAGAGCACATTATTTGCAGATGGAAGACTCACCTGCTCACTCCCTTCTGCTCCAGAACGATCCCCATGGCACATAACCAACAGTCTTCGCCATAATCTTCTGCCAACTTTGCAGATGGCACTTGAGTTCTTGGGACAGGACCAGCGTGTTGGCAGCTGATGGGGAGAACACAGCCTGCAGGAGCATGTAAGGGAGTCTCTGATACTCGAGGCTTGGCAGTGCTGGAGCCCTCCTGGCCGGTCCTCTGAATTGCCCTGTCCCCACAGTGTCTGCCTGCAAGTGGAAATGCATGCCTTTCCACCAAGTTCCAACCAGAGATTTGTGCCGATGTTGAATCAGGTGCTGTAATGGGACCAAACTACCAGCCGGTTTTCCACCAAGTCCTCGCTGTCTCCAACTGACTCGTTCACAGCTGCCCGACTTTCTGCAGTGGTTCTCAGTCCTGGTTTGTATGAATGCAGCCTAGACGATGTCAGTGGTAGAGGATTTTAGTTCCCTGGCACTAATTGGGGTTTTCAGAAGGAATGGCTGTATCTAAGGAACCACCTGAAAACCTGCCAAGGCCACAGCACATCATGATTTACATTGTCCTGATGATTGGCGAGGTTGTAGAGAAATTAAAGCCTTTGTGCACTGTTGGTGGGAATACAAAATGGTACTGCCACTATAGAAAACAGTATGGCAGATCCTTCAAAAACGACAAATAGAGCTACCATGAGATCCAACAATCCCCCTTGTGGGTGTCCATCTGGAAAAATTAAAAAAAATTCTTTTTCAATGTTTATTTAGTTTTGAGAGACAGAGAGAGACAGAGCATGAGCAGGGGAGGGGCAGAGAGAGAGGGAGACACAGAATCCGAAACAGGCTCCAGGCTCTGAGCGGTCAGCACAGAGCCCGACGCGGGGCTCGAACTCACGGACCGCGAGATCACGACCTGAGGCGAAGTCGGATGCTCAACCGACTGAGCCACCCAGGCGCCCCTGGAAGAATTTAGATCAGGATCTCAAAGAGACACTTGCGTCTCACGTTCATGACAGGAATAGCCAAAATGTGGATACAACCTAAGTATCCATTGACAAATGAATGGATTAAAAAAAATCACACACACACACACACACACACACATGCACACACACTGGTATATATTGAAGAATTCAAAAAGAAGAAAATCCTGCAATGTGACAACACAGACGAACCCGGAGGACATTGTGCTAAATGAAATAAGCCAGACACAAAAGGACAAATATTGTATGCTTCCACTAATTTGAGATAATTAAATAGAGAAAATATTTTAAACATGGAAGCAAAAATAGAATGGTGGTTGCCAGGGGCTGGGGAGAAAGAAAAATGAGGGGCTGCTAATCAACACGTATAAAATTTCATTTATGCAAGATGAGTAAGTCCGAGAGATCGGCTGGACAACCTTGTGCCTGTAGATAACAGTATGTAGTGTACATTTAATAATCTATTAAAAGGGTAAATATGTTCAGTGTTCTTAGCACAATAAAATTTTAAAAACAAAAAAGGAAAATCTGTTGGGGCTAAAGACAAAGGGTGCTCCTTTCTCCATCTTTTTTTTTTTTTAATGTTTATTTATTTCTGAGACAGAGAGAAGACAGAGCATGAGTGCGGGAGGGGCAGAGAGACAGAGGGAGACACAGAATCCAAAGCAGGCTCCAGGCTCTGAGCCACCAGCACGGAGCCCGACGTGGGGCTTGAACTCACAGACCGCGAGATCATGACCTGAGCTGAAGTCGGATGCTCAACCGACTGAGCCGCCCAGGCGCCCCTTTCTCCATCTTTATATTCGTCTCCTAAGAGGAAATCACCTGCATTGCCCCAGAGCCTGCCCAGGCACGCAGGCCTTTTAAACTTAGAACATTTTCATTTTAGCTTCAAAGGAAAAAGTAAGAATTTTTCCCCAAAGAAAGACCTGAGTCGGCAGAACTAATTGGTTTATTAAGCACTGTGTACATTTTAAGAAACAGGGCTAAGATCCAGACTTACCGTGATGATATTTAAAATTTTTTAAATGTTTATATATTTTTGAGAGAGAGAGAGAGAGAGAGTGAGCAGGGAGGGGCAGAGAGAGAGGGAGACACAGAATCCGAAGCAGGCTCCAGGCTCCGAGTTGTCAGCACAGAGCCCGACACGGGGCCCGCACCCATGAACCTCGAGATCATGACCTGAGTCAAAGTCAGATGCTTAAATGACTGAGCCACCCAGGTGGGTGGCAAGATATCAGCTTGATGATATTTTAGAGTTTCAAGAAAATTACTATGAATACATCCAAACAGGGGAGGAAAAAAAAAATCTAAACCCAAAGAAACAAAAGTAGACTGATATCAGATTCTTCTCTACTTCTACTTTTTAAAGTTTTTATTTATTTTTTTAATGTTTATTTATTTTTGAGACAGAGAGAGACAGAGCGTGAGCCGGGGAGGGGCAGAGAGAGAGGGAGACAGAATCCAAAGCAGGCTCCAGGCTCCGAGCTGTCAGCACAGAGCCCGATGTGGGACTGGAACTCACAAGCCGTGAAATCATGACCTGAGCCGAAGTCGGTGCTTAACCGACTAAGCCTCCCAGGTGTCCCTTTATTTATTTTTGAAAGAGAGAGAGAGAGAGAGAGAGAGAGAGAGAGAGAGAGAGAGAGAGAACTAGCAGGAGAGAGGCAGAGAGAGAGGAAGAAACAGAATCCCAAGCAGGCTCTGCACTGTCAGCACAGAGTCCGATGGGGGGGGGGGGGGGGTCTTGAAATCATGAACAGTGAGATCATGACCTGAGCTGAAATCAAGGGCTGGATGCTTGGGGTGCCTGGGTGGCTCAGTCGGTCGAGCATCCAACTTCGGCTCAGGTCAGGATCTCACGGTTCCTGGCTTCGAGCCCCACGTCAGGCTCTGTGCTGAGCGCTCAGAGCCTGGAGCCTGCTTCGGATCCTGTGTTTCCTTCTCTCTCTGTCCCTCCCACTCCCCCACTTGTGCTCTGTCTCTGTCTGTCTCAAAAATAAATAAACATGAAAAAAAAAGAGTCAGATGCTTAACCAGCTGAGCCACCTAGGCGCCCCTTCTTCTCCACTTCTAAAACTCCATAAAAGAGTGAGGAAAAAACTACAGTGTTTGAAAAATGGCTCAACCACTCCATGAAAACACAAACACAGTAGCAAAGAGGGGGAGAGGGTCTCGGTACATTGGAAAATGAGGTTTGGATTGGTTACTGCAAGACTGAACACAAAATGAACCATTCAGGCGCATCGTTGAGCTTGTTTCTCACGTGGGCAAGGGTTTCACAAGCCACGTGTATGTGACGCTTGCGCAAAGAAACAAGCTACTGTAGATAAGGGGAGTCAGGTTCCCCTCGGTGAGGGAGAATGGCTAGAAACAAGCAAGCAGAAGATGCTAGCATGAAGCTTCCGTTGCTGGTAAGAGGCAGAGGCTGCTGGTACCACCTCATGGTTATAATTGTCATGATGCTATTATTTCATATGGGTCCAAGTAGGTACAGAAGTATAGACCAGGCTCGGATACAAGGCTTTAGAATACACATGGGTATTATCCTGCTCTCGACGCGGAGTGCTTCCTAGAAGCGACACCCCATTGGCAACAGACAGGTGCACTCAGATCCTGGTTTCTGTCTCCGTTCGGGCTGCTCTAGCGGAATACCACAGATTGGATGTTTTAGAAGCAACAGAAATGTATTTCTCATAGTTCTTGGGGCTGGCAAGCCCAAGATCAAGGTGCCAGCAGATCTGGTGTACGGTGAGGGCCCACCCTGGTTCGCTGATGGCCATCCTTCGGCTGTGTCCTCACATGGCAGGAGGGACAGGGGGCTCCTCGGGGTGTCTTTCCTAAGGACTGCCCCCTCACGAGCGCATCACCTCCCAAAGATTTCACGTCCAAATAGCACCACATTGGGCGTTTGGACTTAACATATGAATTGGCGGGGAACACAAATATTGAATGTATAGCATTACCCGAATACTGTTCTTCAATAAAAGGGATCAAGGCTCTCTAGAACAGTGGCTGATTCTAAGGCTGTACGGGGAAAATACAAGATGAGGGTCTTGTAGCGCGCCCCCCCCCAAAAAAAAAACCAATGAAATACTTAAAAACAAAATAGGGGCATGTCAAAAAGACACGGGGTAACCCAAAAGAGATCCTAGTGGCCAAGCTCGAGCAACGTGAGCAACGAAATATATAATAATAGCATTTAGCTTTGGATCATAACCGAAGAATAAAATAAATATTCTCAAGTCCATACCGCTTTCAATACTTGATGGAATAAGTAAATAGGTGAAGAGTGCACTTATCTTGATAAGCATGGACGAGTGTATGGAAGGGTCGAATCATTCTATTGTACACCTGAGACTAATACCACACTGCACGTGAGCTATGCCGGACTTAAAATAAAATTAAAAAATGATCATCCGTCAATCAATAAGTGGAGAAGGGACAGACAGCCCTGAAAGAAAAATTCCAGTAAGTAACTACAGAAGGGATCAGGGAGAGCTAACACCTAAGATGTTAAGTTTAGGAGAAGCCCGAAGGAAGAAGGTGTAGGAACTCTCTGTAACCTTCTGGAAATCCGGTAATCTAAAATTCTTTCAAGACGTTTGTTTTTCTTAAAGCACAAGCACGCTTCAATTAATTGAAAGAACTGTAGCTATGTGATGATGACTGTAAGAAACACAACCAAAGCCAAGTATCACGGAATATATATGTGATGGGTGAGAACGCATTAGGGCAAGTTTGAGCAAAAAAGAAGACAAAGGGACATTACCATTAGACGACATACAATGGCGGGTAGAGTGTATTAAGGGGAAAGAATCCATTTCAGTTTGATAGTAATTATCAGCCTCAATAAAGGTATAATTGCACGAAACTTGATCCATCAAATGAAACGTCTTCGCAGTATATAAAGGAAAGACTCTTGGTAAGTGTAGACAACATTAACAGAAATATGAATGTTGATGATTTTAACACACCACATTTGGTCAAGTAGACATAACATGCGTAATTGGATAATAAAAGAAATAAGGTTGATTTACTAGATATGTCAAACTTTTTAACCAACGGAGAATACATATTCTTTACAAAGCCCCAGGGAGAATTTTGAAAATTGATCATAATCTACAGTACAAAAAGCCTTCAATGATTTCTAAAAGGAAAGAATGTGCAGACACTCTAATGTGGTCACGATGCAATAAAACTAGAAATTGACAGAATTTATGACAACAGCGACAAAATCCTAAATACTTAGAAATGGGGAGAAAAGAACCTAACAGCGTCCTGTAAAGTGTGTGTGCAAAGACGATGTTTTAATTACAGAGTATTTGGATGAAAACAAAACTGAGCAGAACTTCAGAATGCAGTCCAAACTGCAGTCAAATGCAAGCTAACAGATTAAATCATTTTATTTCAAAATGGAATAAGAAAAACTAAATGAGATGATGAACTCAATGAGACGGAAAACGGGCAAGGGAATTACAAACCGCAGGAGAAAATGAACGCGTCTAAAATCAGAAAAATAATTAGAAGAAAGTAAATAATAGAATCAGTAATTTAAGGGCTGGCTCCTATCATTTCTAAAGAGTTCATGTGAGGGGCTCAGTCAATTAAGGACCCAACTCTTGATTTCAGCTCAGGTCACGATCTGACAGTTCATGAGACTGAGCCCCACACTGGGCTCTGCATTGACTGTGTGGAGCCTGCTTGGGACTCTCTCTCTCCCTCTCTCTCTCTCCCTCCCCCCTCCCAATAAATACACAAACAAATAAACATTAAAAAAAAAAGAGTTCAAGTAAAATCGGCAGTAGTTTTTCCTTAAATGTTTGACATAATTGGAGCTTCTTTGGTGGGAGAAGGTATTTGATCATGGATTAAATATCTTTAGGGGCACGTGGGTGGCTCAATCGGGTGGGCGACCAACTTCAGCTCAGGTCATGATCTCACAGTTAGGTTCCTGAGTTCAGGCCTCGAGTTGGGCTCTGCGCTGTGAGCAGAGCCTGCTTTAGATTCTCTGTCCTCCTCTCTTTCTGCCTCTCCCCTGCTCGCTCACTCTCTCTTAAAAATAAAATAAAAACATGAAAAAAATATCTTTCAAAGAGTTGAAACTATTCAGATCTTCTATTTCTTCCTGAGTCAGTTTTGGTAAATTACGTTTTCAAAGGAATGTGCTTATTTCATTTGAGTCATTGTATTTATTGGCATAAAGTCCCCCATAATATCCTTTTTAAGAAATCTATAGAATCTGTGATGATATCACCCTTGTAATTCCTGGTGTTCATTTGTGTCTTCTTTTTTTTTCTTTTTCTTGATCAGTGTTCCTAGACACTGTATCAATTTTCTTTAGTCTTTTCAAAAAAAAACCAAGCATGAATTTTGTTGATTTTCTCTATTAGTTTTTCCTATTTGGTTGACTTTGTCTTTATTATTCTATCCTTGCTCCTTGTCTAAGGTATGATTTATCCTCCTTTTCACAATTTCTTAAGACGGAACTTGATATGTGATTTTAAACCTTCTCATTTATTTATTTATTTATTTATTTAAAGACGGGAGGGGGGCGGAGAGAAGGAGAGAGAGAGAGTGAGTGGGGAAGGGGCAGAGAGAAAGGGAGAGAGAGAATCCCAAGCAGACTGTGCTGTCAGCGCAGAGCCTGATGCAGGGCTTGAACTCACCCACTGTGAGATCATGACCTGAGCCGAAACCAAGAGTCAGACCTTAACCAACTGAGCCACCCAGTTGCCCCTAAATAATTCCTTTTGATGAATAGTTACTTATCATTGGTACCATTTGTCCCTGGGTGTAGTTTTTTTACAGATCGTTCACACAGGTTCAGCAGGAAGCCAGTATCTTCTTGCCTGGTCAGTCTCACCTGGTGGAGATTCTCATCCGGGCAACCCCTCCGTCTGTCTTTTGCTTGTACCATGAACCGCCACGCTTCTCCGAATGTTAAGGGATAGCAACATCTCTCTCTGAGTTCTGGTCATCATCCAGAGTTTTCTCTAATATACTCATTTGGTCATTTGCATTGGGAGCTGAATCCAGTGGAGAGCCCTGACTGAAACTTCTATGTAGATAACCTGGAATTCTTCCCATATCTTTTACCTATTGAGGTTGTTGCGAATTCTATGCTTCTTGATGTTAATGTGACACGTGATTTCTTTTCCCTTTACATTTAACTGACATGTTTTCATATCCTTTGAATGTAACTTCTCCAGGTTCCTTTGTCTCCATTACACTCAAAATAGTTAACCTCTCCTTTTGTGCTGTGAGCTTATGGTCTTTGTTTTCTTATGCTGAACCAGTTTCCAATTTACATTTATTGTCTCCATGCCATCCTGCTTTATTCTTTCCTCTCTACGCTCATACATTGGTTTTCTTTTCCTATCTTTTGGGATATGAGCCATATATATTTCTTTGTTTTCTCTAGGGAATTTAAAAATATAAATCCTGCTTTTAATTCAATTATAGCTTCGTTTTAAGTTTTTTTTTTTAAACTGCATCCATTAGCTCTTTCACTATCAATCTCAAGTAGGAAACACTATCTACCATTTCTCTTTCAGTTCGGAAAATTATAAAATTCCTTATTTTTTTCCACTTTCTGTTTTATGTGAAATAGGAGATTTTAGAAGCTGCTTATTATTTTTTTCCTCATTTTAAAGTCTTCTAATCTTTCAAAATCACTTATGGCAATTCCACAGTGCTTTGCAACTTTATTTTAAATGTATTAAGACTTAATTATGTATGTAAACAATTCCAAGTTTCATTTCTAGCCCTTTATACTACTTCCTCATTACAGAGTCTGAGTTTTTAAAGATTGCCACAGTTTCTTATTACATTTGAGTTCAGTTTGGGGTAACATTTTTCTGGATAGGTATGTGGGTTGCATGCTCTGACTATTTGCATATCTGGGATCTTTTCCTATTTTCACACGTGAGTAGCATTTTGCCTAGGAATTGGGAGGTTAGTCAATTTTCCTCTCAAAACTCTTTATGGATTTCTCCAGCGACTTGACACATTTAATGTCACAGAGGAGCGACCTCAAACCATCCTGGTCCTTGTTTGCTCTGCAAAAGAATTTACTAGACAAGTTCCTTCCTACAATGAGCTCCCCATACTGAGCTTGTGGACTCGACAATATCAGTTGAGTTGTAAAAGTTTAAATTACATTTTAATGTGGTCCTGGTAACTTGTCAGAAAAGTCAAGACGAACCTGCTCAGAGCACATGTTCCCAAAGGACGGAATAAGATTGTGATGTATGGTATGGTTTAGGGAAACGAGTTTCCTGCCCTAGCCCTTGGTCACAAACAGGAGAGTGCAGGGGAAGCAGGAGGGTGGTCGTGAACAGAAAACAAGGAAATGTGGTGGAGATGTGAAATCACCACCAGTTGACCTACGTTCAGTCAGTTGTCACGGGTTTGGTTAAAGTGCTGAAAATAAGATCACAACAAAATGTCCTATTTGCTTCCTATATAGAAAGAGGTCTAGAAATGTTTCTGAAAATAGAATATGTATGTTTTGCCACTTTGTGAAAACTGTCCTTCGTATTACAATTGTGTCTATGGACTTTCTCTGTTTTTAGAGTAACAGTTGTGTAGTATTTAAGTGTTCTGTTTATTGGGATGATAATATTACATACCGAGTACATTGCTCTGCTGGTAAATATCATGTATATTTATGGGAGGTAAGTGTAATATAGTGTTATATAGCTGAGGAACCCAAAATAAAACTTATTATGGCCCGAAGTATATTATAGACTATAGAGCTAATAATCTTTTGAGATAGATAATGCTATAAATGATGATTTTTGTGCACTCGGCCAAAGTACCCCCCAACACACACCAAAGGGGGCGAAAATCCGACAGGGTGAGGGGAAGAAGCCATCTTTCATATACTCTGACTTTCTTACGGTTTCCAGAATTCCGATGAGTCTAACTCCTGCTGGGATATTTCCTCTGGGCTGACACGGGTTTCAGAAAGACATACAGTGGGACCGTTTCCTAATAAACCTGCACGTTTGTGTGTTGGATGTCTCGGAGCTGTCCCCGCACAGACCTGCTCTGCCCACATTCCGCAGGGAGCAAAAGCCGGGGAGGGAAGTGTCACAATCTATGCCCAGCTGGTCTGGATTATCCAACCTCTGAGGTGTATCCGCCGCTGCCCCTGTATCCCATTATAAATCACCTCCTTGCTGAACATCAGGCCCGGCTGGGGTCTGATTCATTGGCTGCAGGCTGCTACCTGGCTCCCTAGAAGCCTGTGTCTCTGTCCTGTAATAGTCATCATGTTTTAAGCAACCTTCACATTTCTGAACAGTTACATAGTGTCCTCAGCTGAAGAAAGAGGAAGTCTGGAGTCCATTTCCGGCAGCTAGCAGGGAGCTGTTTTCCTCTCCTTGACATTAGCAAGGTTTGTCAGCTTGTTAATCTTTAAGGGGATTTGGGGTTGAATTTTTTTTTGGGGGGGGGGGGAGGTGGGGCGGATACTATAATCAGAGCTCTTCAAAATGGTTTGAGGGAGTAAAATAGATGCCCATGTTTTTTATGGCTACGATTCCCACTTGGCCTTGGGTTTCAAGTCCCAAGTTTATGCGAAGGGAAAACCACAAACTGTTGGATGTATAAGCGCTCTCATAATAGTCTCTACCTTTTTTTCCTGATGACTTCCAAGTCTGTTTCCATCATTCTGAGGTAGCAGAAGCAATCAATAACTGTAATATAAATTATATTTGGATTGAGCATTCAAGCATTACAGTCTGCCAGAGTCTCCACGAGGCCAAGGTTAACCAGCAAGGTTGGCCCCGACAACAGTTTCCTCCTTTCCCATTATTTTTCTACCCTGATGCCCAGAAGCCACGTAAGATCTGGTGAGAAACGCAGAATTAGGGAGTTACTAGATTAATCCCCTTTCACAGACTAGCTTTGTTCTGATATACTCCCCTAAGTTGCAAAAAGCATATTAGCCATGAGATAAAACAGGGGAGGAGAAATTCTCCCACAGAGACTGCTTCTAACAGTCGCGCTTACCAATTATTCTCTGACGAATACATATTTGCCTTAGACAAAACGGTTGAGAGATGCTCCATCTGGCAAACATCTCGCGAAGCTTCTGTACGGCTCGAACAATCACGGCATTGTTTCCAGTATCAAGTGGTAGATGTGGAGTCAGAATGACGTCTGCCCCTTCTAGATCCTGGGTTCAGGTTCCCTCCTTGGGGCGAAGAGAGACGTCTTCTAAAGAGCGTCCTCTCTAGACTTTTCCTGGAGAAATGCTGTGCTCAGAACGCCATGCCCTGTCCATGAGAGCAGTAGGTAAACCGTCTTTCATGAACCCTGAAGGCTGCAGAAGTACTTAAGGTCCCCGTGGGAACGTGGAGGAAAAGGAACGACGTCTGGAGCCACCCTGGAGCACCTGGGTGACTCAGTCAGTTGAGCATCCGACTTCGTCTCAGGTCGTGATCTCACGGTTCGCGGGTTCGAGCCTCGCGTCGGGCTTTGCATCAGCCTCCACACTGTGTGGAACTTGCTTGGGATTCTCGCTCTCTGCCTCTCTTTCTGCCCTTCCCCTGCTTGTGCGCTCTCTCTCTCTCTCTCTCTCTCTCAAAAATAAAGAAAAAAAATATTGCGGGTAGCAATATTTTTGGAGAAAATTTCTATAAGTTTGGAAAAATTTCTGTAAGTTTGGAGAAATTTCTGTAACATTTGAAATATAGCAGAGAAAAATGCCAGTGTTCCTGACTACGGAAAGTCCCAACCCTTGATGAACCCACTTTACACAGACAACCAATGTCTGGTAACAGAGATCTTTTCTTCCTCCAGGATTCAGTAGCATTTCATGCTCCTGAAGAAGCAGAGGTGGGTCAGAAATGCTTACCAAACATAACATACATCCTTTTCTTAATGGCTTTATTTTTGAGGGAGAAAGAAAGAGAAGGTGGGGGAGGGGCAGAGAGAGAGAGAGGGAGACAGAGGATCCAAAGCGGGCTCTGCACTGACAGCAGAGAGCAAGTCCGATGCGGGGCTTGGGCTCCCCAACCACGAGATGACCAGAACCAAAGTTGGATGCTTAACCGACTGAGCCATCCAGGTGCCCGCCCGCACCCTTTTTAGGGGCGCCTGGGTGGCTCAGTCGGTTGAGCGTCCGACTTCAGCTCAGGTCACGATCTCGCAGTCCGTGAGTTCAAGCCCCGCGTCAGGCTCTGGGCTGACGGCTCAGAGCCTGGAGCCTGTTTCCAATTCTGTGTCTCCCTCTTTCTCTGACCCTCCCCGATTCATGCTCTGTCTCTCTCTGTCTCAAAAATAAAATAAAAATGTTAAAAAAAATAAAAAATAAATAAAAAGCTGTTTTTTTTTTTTTTTGTTCTTCATGAAACTAAAAAATACTGCAAAATTTTCTGTCGACATTTATTCTTTTGGCCTGCCTTCAGTGAACTTTTAAGGAGAGGCAGGGAGGCCTGACAGAAGAATACAAGGAATATTTGTAATTAGAATTGGGTTTGGGTCCTAATTCTGCTACTTATTATCTACATATTTTGGGGTAAGTTACCAAGTCTCTCTATATTCAAATGCCCTCATTTATAAAATATAAATATCTAAGCAGCTCATTCCTATGAATGTTAAATAGAAAAACCACAGAACTGGTTACAACAGAGACCAACAAACTGAGGTCTCCATTCATTTGTTTATTTGAAGTTTCTTTTGAATGAATCTTTAGGAGAATGGCTTTGTAGCTCTGTGAAGCATTCAAAACCCTATCGATTATCATTTTAATATCTGTAAGCATTGGGTGGTCTGGGAGGATGAAAGAATGCAGGCTTCCATCAAGTTCAAAGGCATTCAGCAGTAGACAGAAAATACACCTACATAATGTAAGACCTTGCCTTACAAGGCAAGAGAAAATCTGATGAGGTAATCAACCTAGGTTCAAGTCGCAGGTGTCCATGAGTAGAAGGAATTGAGAAATGCCCAAGACATGAGTCCAGAGGTCTCGCACCACATGAAAATCTACAGAGTCATTGACGCATACCAAATATCAACATGGTTTAAGGTACCCCATCAAAGTTGCTGACAAGAATCCAGTCGGCGTCCTGGCTGAAATTTTTCTTTTTGCCACATGCTGAAAAAGCAACTCCACATCATCCGCGGATTAATATAATAGTGTCCTTCCTTGGCAGAAATAACGGTCCTGAATGCATGCAACTCTGGACCTCCCACCCGTCAGAAATATCTTGCCTAATTTCACATAGATAGCCTCCTTAGTGGTGTGCACCTTATAAACCGCCCCCACCCCCCCAAAGAGTCAGAACTCAGCATTCAAATGTGGAATTAAAAGAACACAGTGGTGGGGCACCTGGGTGGCTCAGTCAGTTAAGTGCCTGACTGAGTTCATGGGTTCGAGCCCCGCATCAGGCTCTGTGCTGACAGCTGGGAGCCTGGAGCCTGCTTCAGATTCTGTGTCTCACTCTCTCTCTGCCCCTCCCCCATGTGTGTGTGCTCTCTCTCTCTCTCTCTCCAAAAAAAAAAAAAAAAAAAAAAACCCGAACATTAAAACTTTAAAAAAACACAATGGTTTTAATATTTAGTGTTAAACATTATATTTATGCTTGTTTATTAGAAGTCTAAGGGATGGCTTAAGTTACAAAGAAGTTAAGGAAGTCAAACATATCATATTTAAATATGCAATCTGAGATACTCTAGGGAATTAAATTATTTAAATTTATAACCAGGACCATGCATTAATCAAAAGAACTTTAAGAGTGAATAGTAAAATTGCTAAGAGAATAAAGAGAATAATACAATTTATAAGTACTATTTATTTATTTATTTATTTATTTATTTTTGAGAGAGAGAAACAGAGCACATGAGCAGAGGAGGGACAGAGAGAGAGAGAGAGAGAGAGAGAGAGACAGACAGACAGAGAGAATCCCAAGTAGGCTCTGTGCTGTCAGTGTAGAGTCCAATGTGGGGCTTGAACACATGAACTGTGAGACAATGACCTGAGTGGAAGTCAAGAGCCGGATGCTTAACCGACTGAGCCACGCAGGCGCCCCTATAATTAGAATTTAAAAGAATTTTTAAAAAATTAAAAAAAGAACTTAAAAGTGCAAGGAAGAGCTAAGCTTTTAACTTTGTAACTGAAACATGTCAAATATTAATCTTAGAAATTAAATAAGGGCACCTGGGTTGCTCAGTTGGTTAAGTGTCTGACTTCAGCTCAGGTCATGATGCCACAGTTTGGTTCGTGGGTTCAAGCCCCACACTGGGTTTGCTTCTGTCAATGTGGAACCTGCTTTGGATCCTCTGTCCCCACCCCACCCCCCGCCCCTCCTCCACTCATGCTTTCTCTCTCTCAAAAATAAACAAAACATTAAAGAAATTAAATAAACTTCTGAAGAGTCCCTTCTGTGCACAAAAACTACCCCTCAGATTAATTCTCAAAAACAAAACAACATTCTTTTTTTTTTTTTTTTAACATTTATTTATTTTTGAGAGACAGAGAGAGACAGAGCATGAACGGGGGAGGGTCAGAGAGAGAGGGAGTCACAGAATCCGAAGCAGGCTCCAGGCTCTGAGCTGTCAGCACAGAGCCTGACGTGGGGCTCAAACTCACGAACCGTGAGATCATGACCTGAGCCGAAGTCCGATGTTTAACCGACCGAGCCACCCAGGCGCCCCTAAAACAACAACATTCTTAAATTAATAACAATAACTCAGGGATATTATTTTCACAACCGGAATGAGCTGGACGCCACGAACTGTAGGCTGAAATCTTTTTCACCATCTCCCGTTAACCTTGTTCTGTGGAAAAACTCTCTATCCACTCCTAGCTCTCATCTCATGTGGGCTCCCCAGCTTTTTCTGTCTCTCTCATAAAATGAAGACTCCAACCTTGTCTTCGTAAACAAGTAACTCCAGTTCAGAGCAGTGACAAAACCCCAAATTCCATTCAAGTTTAAGATACTCCCCCGCCCTCAGCGTGGCTCACCTGCTTCCGGACCTGAAGCCCAGAGCAGAGGGCAGGGGGCTGGGCTGCCTCTTCGTGGAGTCCTGGCTCCACTGCTCTTCCTCAGGAAGAAGCTCCCACAGTGTTGGAACCAGAAGGGGAGGAAGGGAGGGCAGAAAGGAACTTGCATGGCATCATTACAACGTGTCTTGGTACCCTCCGGCGGTGGCAGATTCCACAGACTGATTCTTTTGATGTGGCATCATTTGTGAGTCTTCCACAGAGCCTCCTCTGGGGTCTTCTAGCTGTGGTTTCTATGACTCAAGGAGGGTCAATGTACACGTATGTACATGTATGACTCAATGTAACCCAACGCTGTGTTGGTGCTCCTCCCCCATTCCAGATATCGTCTTGGATGGGAACCCTTTGAAAGACGACACTACGGTGGCTCCCTTACATTGCATCCACATCTAATCCCAAGGGAAACCCATTTTTTTTTTTTTTTGCCACCAGTGGAAACACAACCCGTCCTCCCACCCCCCGCCCACCTGTGCATTCATCTCTCTTTTCTGTCAGCTCCATTTTCTTAGGTCTGTATCACACCCCAGACTCTGCATCTCTGTGGTCAGAGAACACAGATCTGAGTCGTCAAGGATTTTTACCTGCCTTGGGGAGCATGGTGGCACTCTCCTCCTCTCCAGATCGACAAAGGAAGAAAGGAAGAAGGAATAACTGCCATCACTTTTTCCACCATTCTCTCCAAAGCAATTTTCTCCACGTCAACTCTTCTGATACCTTTGGGTTGGGTGATGGGCTAATGCAGGCAGAGCCAAATCTGCAATCTGTTGGTGGTCCCTGCCCCTTGATTTGGGAATGAGGATCCTTGGGACTTATTACACCTTTCTTAGCTTTGGGGAACGAAGCTTGGTAGTCTCATGGCAATATTCTGTCATTCAATTGCTGTGAGCAAACATTTTACGCAGGTAATTCACAGAAGATATTTTCATAGCCTAAGCATTCAGTATCATTGAGTAATTATTTCTCAAGTTGAGAAATGTGCACCCTTACAGGCTCACTGGCATCTCTAAGATATGTGTCAATGTGTCACTTCTCCTTTAAAAGTATGAAAAACCTAAGACTATTACAGGCTGTGCATAAACACTTTATGCACAGATGACCACTGTTAACATCTTGCTATGTATTTGTGGGAAATCCATTTCTCACAAGCCTGAGATGCTATTGTTTTCGCTGGTTCTTTTGTAATCTACTAGCTAAATCCAAATATTTTACTATTTATTTTGTTATTATATGTGTTTCTTTGTAATTTATAAAATACGGTTATGCACATTATAAAATCTAATGATACAAACAACTTTATACTAAAAAGCATAAAGTATCCCACTGCAATCTTTCTCAACTCAAATCCTACTCCCTAGATGTGACCACTTTTAACAGTTTCTGTATTAGATGCTTCTGGTGGATCTTCTTGTCTCTAAGTCAGAGGTCTGGTTTCTAACTTCACATTAAAAAAATACCCAGGAATTTTCTAAATTTCTGCATCCTAGCCCTTCCTTAATATTAACTGACCTGGATTCCTGGGGGCAGGACTCATGTAATGATATTAATTTTAATGCCCAGTTGGTAATTTTGCTGCATCTTGAGAGTTAAGAGCCACTGAGTTATATAATATGCTTACAGAATAATTGTTTGACCTATCCGTTTTAGGAACTATTTATTAATTTTCTGTTATGAGAACTGAAGATTTCGTTTGCTTACACAATCCCTATCTTTCCCCTTCCACATGCTTCTCACTGTGGGTAATTACATAATTATAAATGTTTTTCCATTGGCTGCATTTAGAATTTAAAACCAATGCTGATACTTCTATATCTGGTTCATCAAATTTAGACATTATCCCCTTATTACCCATTACATGAGATGAGACTATTACCCTCCTTTTCCTCTCTTCACCTTCCCCCCATCCTACCTACCGACTTCTGTGAACTGTATACATGTTTGCATATTGCGAGACTGACAGCATGAACATTACATTCTAGAATGTTATATATATATCATTATTATATACTTATATATACTATTATTGTATATTTTTAACAACAATATCATATGATAACGTTAGTAAGGGTCTTCCCCCATCACTTACTAGCTTTGTATTCTTAGTCAAGTTGCTTAACTACTTTTTGCCTTAGTTCTTCATCTCTAAAAAGAGGAAAATAATGTATATCTTTGGGGTTGCTGTGAAGGTGGTATCACTAACCCATGGCAGGCAGTAAAGACTCACTATATGTTAGTTACTCTTTACTGCTTAGCCCAGTCATGTGTAAGCATCACATTTTTACTGCTTCGACATGACGGTCTCTGGACCACCTAAAAGCAGAATCCCTCTTGAATCAAGGTTAAATGAATTTCTTTTTCTTACGTTCTAACAACAGCTTTTCAAAAATGCTATTGTCAATTTTTGTTTCATATTCTGACCTCAGATTTCCTGTGCGGTTTCTCCCTCACCTTGCCAGAAGTCTCTACGTGCCTTTCTTTTTTCTTGCTTGAAAAAATGTGGTGTGTCCCACTACATCTTCAAAATATTTCAGCCTTTCCATTATGTGCACGGAATTTCCATTATGACTGCACGGAATCCACTTTCTTCCTGGGGACACTCATCCGCCCCCTGACCTCTTGCTACAATCTAGACCAGATGCTTTCTAGGCTTCATGGACACCACTGGGGTCTATCAGTGTTTCCTGCATTCCACTATTTCCTCCCTTTGATCTCTCTCTATTTTTGCTGGTGTAAATCCTCAAATAATTTCCTCAGAATGGTACATGAAAGGCGACGTTTCTTAATCTTTGCATACTTGGAAACCTTATTATTTGCCATCAGGCATTCACAATGAAACTCTTAGCAGTATTTTTTTTCTTTCTAATTGACAAGCTCATTCTAAAACCCATAGGGAAACAAGAAAGACCCACACTAACCAAAACAACTTTGAAAAAGAAAAACAAACTTGGAGAGCTAATTGTACCGAACTTCAAGGCTTGTTTTAAAGCTATAGTATTCAATAACGTGTGATATTGGTATAAAGATAAACAAAGAACTCAATGCCTTGGGTATCTTCCAAATCTCAACCACTTTAAAGGGTCATTTCTTTCCATGTGGGGCTCACAAGGCAGACCTGACCAACTCCCAGCTGGGCATGATCACCCACAAAAATGCATCTCTGGTAATACATGTGTTCTAGATCTCAGCAGTCCCATCAACGGTATGGGTCCAACCTCAACAGAAGAATCTTCTTGCAATTAGGATGCTGGGAACACCTGGCATTGTTATCGAACACCTTGGACTCTATGACGTTTCGTTACCACTGTGGCCACTGTGGTTCATACAGCCATCTCCCTGAGTAGATTTGGATGCCAGCCTCCCACTGACATCCCTGCTTTCATCCATTCTGCACACTGAAGTTACACTGCCTTGTCCAAAATGCAGATCCAGGGGTACCTGGGTGGCCTAGTCAGTTAGGCATCCAACTTCAGCTCAGGTCATGATCTTGTGGTGTGTGAGTTTGAACCCCGCACTGGGCTCTGTGCTGACAGCTCAGAGTCTGGAGCCTGCTTCAGATTTTGTCTCCATCTCTCCCTGCCCCTTTCCCTCTCGTATTCTGTCTGTCCATCTCTCTCTCTCTCAAAACGAAATAAACATTGAAATGCAGACTAGTACATTCATCCCTCCATGACACCTTCCCTGCCAACATGCTCAGAGATCCCAGATTCTTCAACATGACTTCATATAACCTATGCAAGGTGGCTCTCTCTCCTTAAGTCGAGCTTTTCCAACGTACCAGGCTCTCTCTCACATTCTGATTTATGCACCTAGATTTGAGCCTAGAATGTTCTTATTTTCCTGGTTCTCTCTTCTCCATATTTCAAGTCTCTGCTGAGATTGTACTTGCCCTCGCAAGCCTCCTTGAGGCCCTGACCGTTGGGTCAAATGCTTCTTGTCTTTTAATAGCACTTTCCTTCATTTTGCCACACTAGACCGTAAGCTCTTTGGGGAAAGGTACAATGGCCATCTGCTCATACGCTTCTGGCACACGGCAGATGATCATTAAACACTCATCAAAATATGAAAAGGAAGAAGAAAGGGTGCAAAAGAAATAACTCTTAAATCAATCCTTTCTTGGGCTGTGGCTGGAGAGGAGCTGGCATTATTTTCAAGCACAAAGTTCCAATGCTGTTGGCCTGGTTTACATTACTCTTTCATGAGGGCTAAAAAAGGAAACCAGGCTGTTGGCCGAGTTTTCTAAATATGCTATTAGCAGCGATCTCTTTTTAATGATTGCCACCTCCTTGCCATTTGGAACGCAGAGTGGGGAAGTCTCGTATCTACGACGGCGTGGCCTTAGCGAGAGCTGCCGGCCCGCGCCTCCAGGAAGAGAATGTGCTGTTGCTTCCGAGGACAGCGGCTTCTTGCCACAGTCGAGCCAAAGGCTTGCAGATTGCAATGTGCCTGTGCAGCAATCTGTGTGATTATGTTGGCTGTTTGTGTTAGGAGAAGATGGCAAAACCGGGAGGCTTCTCGATGCGTTTGTAACTGATATTCACAGTGGAGGAAGGATTTGAGAGTCGAATAGCAAATTGGCCCTTTTCGGAAAGTTTTATAAGAACGCTCCTTCTCAACCCACATTTGCATTCCTGCTGAATGGGCTTTTTAGATTTTCCTTGTGAACATGCATAAAATCAACAGCCAAAGAAAATGCATTTTGGAGATGGCTTCGTACCAGGATAAATACAGGTTGATTTTATTCAAAGATAATGAGACTTTTTTTTTTTTCCAAGTTATGGAGGTAATGACTCTGATTTCTTTTATCAAACATACCAGACGTTAAGGCCATAAATGAGTTCAGGGATCTTGAATGTAGGTCCCTTGGGAAGCCGTGCACTTATGAAAACCACGCTTCCTTTCCTCACATCCTTTCTGGAGCCCCTTGCGGGCATGGCCCCTGAGCCTGTGACACATTCCTTTGGAAAGAGTCAAAAATCACTCAGAATTATAACGGTGAATAGGGTGGGTAACTAAAAGGTATTTTTCTCTTACAGACAGAAGAATGAGAAGACAGAGAAAGACCAAGTCGGTGTGAGACATAACTGCAATGCCACGGAGGGATTTAGCCCATGGCTGTGCCCTCAGGTCCCTGTGGAAGTTCAAGGTTGGTTCTTAGGCTAGAAATTGGCTTAATGGAAAGTAGTTCTGATGGTTTAAAGTGCCCAGGTGAAACTCATTCAGCACCAGACAAGACTCCCTATACCAAAGTTCAAGTTTTATTCTTTTAAAAAAAAATCTAAAGCAAGGAATGCCATCAAGCCCTTATAAATATTTGTCTTTTCATTAATGATGATCTTAGAGAAGTCCATCGGCAACAAGACCCGCCCTTCCCTTATTGGCCAGAGCAGAAAAGGAGCCACAGCTACACATCTGGGTAAATTCATGACGATGCAAGTGCGGGTGGAGGCCAACTGTCTGCCTACCTGTGCATAGGACACCCCATAAAGGGAACCTTGGGCTCCCCTGCTTCTGACAAAGTGAGGCTCACACAAAATGTATACATCTGCCAAGGGGTAGCATTTTCTGAGTTCTCCCTCTACTCTAGGCAGCCTTCTAAACACTTCCCATTGATCATCTCCTTTAACCCTTACTTACCACCACCATCCCACGCTATTATTAACATAAAATATTTCCACTGTACAAAGACGCAGAGAAGTTTCGTTACTCTTCCAAAGCCACAGAGCCACACTCAGGCAGATTTCAGAGTCCAGGGGTGATGCTTAAGAATGTGCATTCTCTTCTATAAAGGGAAGAACCGAATGCCCATGGCTTTTTATCCCTTTGTGGGGATATTTCCTTTGTGGGGCCGAAAACAGTCATCTGCATTTTGTAACTAGGGAGCTGGACACAAGAAAATGTGGGTAACTGGTCAAATACAATCCACGGTGAAACATTACCAGGCTTTGATCATGAATTGGGCACAGACTATGAAGACTGGCAGGAGTGAAATACGATCTCAGCATGCATGGTTTCACTGAAATTCAGTGAGAGGGATGGGATGGGGGGAAAGAAAGAGATTAGTCTGTTTTAAACATTCGGAGCTTGAAGAAGGATGGAACATCCAAGTGAGGCAAGATGGTCAGAGAATGGAACCCTGGCTTCAGAGAAAGGTGTGGTGTGTACTCACTAAGACTAGATTAGGACAAGACACCATCTGAAAACAAGAGGAGGAAAAGAGTGTGGGGAGCCATTGAAGAGTTGTTTCATTGGAGGTTCCCTGGTATTCGCCGATCAAATTATAAGTTTCCTTATTCATGTTGCAGGAGAAGAAACTTACAGTAATGACTGAAAGAACAGAAACTGCGATGTTGCTCAAAAAAAAAAAAAGTGATACATATTATATAGAAAGAAGTAGAGACGCGGTACAAACAGAAGTACAAATAGATGATCTGGATACGGATGTAGGTCAAGAGAAATGTTTGGATGAGAAGCGAAGTTACAATACCAACGTATAATCCTTTTTGATCAAGCCAAAACTGCATCTGTAATTCCTAACCAATTTTTGCATCACCTTGCGATGCATCATCTTATTCTTCCGGGTGTGTGTACCATTTAATTGGGCATCTTCAGTCACAGAATTTAGCTAATTTTAGTATTTCAGATCAATCTCTCATCATCTGAATTGAAAATAAATTGTGGTCCTGGGCGCCTGGGTGGCTCAGTCAGTTAAGCGTCCAACTTCAGCTCAGGTTATGGTTGAACACGGTTCAACATGGTTGGACATGGTTTGTGAGTTCAAGCCCCGCGTCGGGCTCTGTGCTGACAGCTCAGAGCCTGGAGCCTGCTTCAGGTTCTGTGTCTCCCCCTCTCTCTGTTCCTCCCCCACTCGCACTCTGTTTCTCTGTCAAAAATAAATAAATATTTAAAAAAATTAAAAATGGGGGGGGCATCTGGGTGGCTCAGTCGGTCAAGTGTCCAACTTCAGCTCAGGTCATGATCTCGTGGTTTGTGGGTTTGAGCCCTGTGTCAGGCTCTGTGCTGATAGCTCAGACCCTGAAACCTGCCTCAGATTCTGTGTGTGTGTCTCTCTCTCTGTCCCTCCCCTGCTCGTGCTCTGTCTCTCAACAATAAATAAATATTTAAAAAATAATAAAAATAAATTAAAAAAAAAAGAAAAGAACTTGTGGTCAAGATTCCTGTCCGCCCTTCCTCCCACACAGTTATCGCACAGTGGTGAGTTGACAGAGGCACAGTTGTTCATTCAAACAACCTTTACTTACTGGGAACCTTTTTTGTACTTGGCGCAAAGATAAATAAGTCATAAGTAAAATGCTGTTACAGCCAGTTACAAAAGACCACATATTGCATGATTCTAGTTAAATGAAATGTCCAGACTTGGGAAATCTGTAGAGACAGAAAGCAGACATGTGATGGCCCAGGGCTTGGGGAGGGCTGATGTGGGGTTTGGCCAAAAGGGTATGAGAGCTCCTTTTAGGGGTGATAAAAACGTTCTGCGACTGATTACGGTGAGGGTTGCGCAACTCTGTGCATGCAATAAAAACCAGTGAATTGCACACTCTAATGGGTGAATCGTACGGTGTGCCAATCAGATCTCCAAATTGCTACTACGGAGTTTGTTCCCTCTGGAGGAAAACACTGTATTCAAAGAAAGCGGAAAGTACAATGGTTCTTTGCTTGGGCAAAGAACTCTGGACGCAGAGCAGAGGAGGGCATTTATTTTGTCTACGGGTTTCAAGGAAGCACAACAACCATTTGCAAATTGATGGATTGGCCGACTGACGACTTTCTTGCCTTTGGGGCTCAGCACCATATTGCTTTTAGCCTCAGTAGCTCTTGGCTTTCTCAGAGTTGGATATTAATTCATGAAATCAAGGCCAGATCATATGGGACAGGAGCACGCCCCCTAGCTGCCTGGAGCTCTCTGAAACATTTGATTTGCATTCAGACCAAACCCAGAAGAACAGGAAATCAAGCTCTGACATATGGGCTTTTGGTCCAGTGGCCAGAGCTTTCTTTCCTTCGAAGATTAATGAAGCACAAGGATGCCAGCCCTTTCCTTTCAACTAGCCACAATAATCGGCTCTCAGCAGCCGGCCGGTTTAATATTGCTTCACTTCAATGCTCAGGAACAGTCCCAACTGGAAAAGGCCAGGAAAACTTGGTCCAAGAGTTTTTATGAAGAGCAGCTTAACAACCTCTCTAGAACATTCCATAAGCAATATTACAAGCCTGCCTTTCTTTTTATATCTAGGAATGGGGGAAAGCGTAGGGGGGAAGGGCATTGTAATCATGAGTCAAATTTCAAAGTCAACTTTGTAAGGCCCTGGCTATTTTCTAAATTAATTGACCATCAAATTCTTACCCTCTACATCTGCCTTACGTTATGGATCATAAAACTATTTGGGGTTTTTTGCTACTTAAAGGAAAGACTGTGTGGCATAAGGCACTGAGAGGGCCTGTTCCTTTTCAAAAATTATTTCGAATTCATAAAAAGAAACGAGATGATCTTTTGTGTTTATGCATCACCATTCCTCTCTAAGAAGCGCAAAGGACTTTGCAGAGCTCGTCGGTCTTGATAAGGGAAAATGGAGACAGACTTCAGTGTTAGCGGCGAACTCAGGGAGAACTTGGATTTCCTGCTAAGCTTGTCAGTGCTCGCAGACTGTTTCGTTTGATAAATTTTGTAAAAGAAATGCATTCCTTCAGTCCTTTCCTTTATTAACCTATTCTGTTAGTCCTTCAACAAATGCTTAGTAAAGACTGCGCCAGACTCGGCATAAGGCTGGGGCTACCAAAAACAAACAAAAAACAAAAAAAAACCAAAAAACCAAAAAACAAAAAAAAAAAAAACGAAAAACAAACCACACACAAAAAAACAAAAAACAGAAGAGCTTCTGCTCTCAGAGTGTTCACAGGCTGGTGTGGGGGACAATTAATATAGAAGTAAGTAAATAAATGGTAAGAGAAATAAATCTAGTGCTGTGATCAGGCAGGGAATCAGTTTACCTACTCCACCTAAAATTAGACCAAAAACCTCCCGGAGGAAGTGGCAACTGAGCTAAAATAGGAAGAACAGAAACCAGCCACACAGGGAAAGAGTCAAGGAAATGTGCAGCAGGCATGGGGAGAGAAGCAGATAGTGCAAAGGTCCTGAGGTGGGAAAGAGTTTCTGTTTTAGGAGCACGTAGACTACCATGGCCAGATAAAGTTAGTGAGGGGGGGGGACTGGCAAGATAGAAATGAATATTGGCTAACTATATTTGCTCTTTTTTTTTTTAAGTTTATTTGTTTATTTTTGAGAAAGAGGGAGCATGAGCAGGGGAGGGGCAGAGAGAGAGGGAGAGAGAATCCCAAGCAGGTTCGGCACGGCCATCGCAGAGCCCAATGCGGGGCTCAAACTCACAAACCCCTGATATCATGACCCGACCTGCAATCAAGAGTCCGACCCTTAATCGACTGAGCCGCTCAGGCGGCCCTATTTGCTAACTCGTCTGTCAACTGTTTATGACGTAACCACACATTAGGCTAAGCCATCCCCATGCTCCGTCTTACTCCAAAGGTATGAGACAGGCATCATCATCAGTATCCGTATTTTACATATGAGAAAAGAGAGTAAAAAGTTGAGTCTACTGCCTAACACACACAGCTAACAACGTAGGTCAGGGAACAGTGATTTGAACCCAGGCGTTCGGATGCCAGAGTGCGGTCACTTAATCTGCTGTGTTGTTCCTTGGTTGTTGGGTGACGCTCAAGGGGCAGGGGGTCCAGGGAAGGAAACAAGGAATAAGAATACAAAGTCTTGGCTCCAGAAAATCATAGGATGCTCGCGGAACATCTGGACAAGGCTGAGGGTCAGCCATGGCTTGCTGGGGGAACTCTCCGGGTGGAGAGTGTGAAAGCAGAGCCATTGTTCCAAGATGGAGACCGGACACTCTCAAACCCATGAGTGGCTCAGAGGACCCACGCAGTTGTGCGTGACTGAGACACAGGGACGGGAAGTGGCTGGGCCTTGTTGAGAGAGATAATGGACCAACAGTCAGGTTCAAAGCCATAAAGATGGAACCCTCCTGGCTGACTTCTACCTTCACCCAGATCACCAAAAATATCGAGCCTCTCATCAGTGCTAAAGGCAACAGCAACATCTTACGTTTGGAGCCAGGTCAAGAGAAATCAATGAAGAGAAAAGGCAGAGTGATGTATTTGCGAGGCTACACTCATATTCAGGGATATCCTACAAAAGACCACCCGATACCCAAGTCTTGCTCAAGTCTGGGAAGCTATCTGCCTACTCTCCTGAGTCACGGAGGAGCTTTCTTCCAAGGTTATATAACCCTGTTAAACAAACCCTCACACATTGTCTTTGAATCTGCCTTCTTGAGTTCAGGGATCTACAGTTTGAGTTTGGGGGGAAATTGCCTTTTTCTAAAGATAATGTTAAATCTAGCTCTTGGCCAGTGTTACGTGAAGGACAGTGGGGAGCCGAAAGGTCAAGGCAGGAAATGTCAAGGAGGAAACGCCCTGGAAAGTCCTTGGAGCCAGGCATGCTCTCTCTTTAGCATGATACAAGCCTATGGCTATTTCCCCTTCTTTCTTCATTGTGCTCTGTTTGGTCCCAGGAACATGCCATTTGGAGGCAGGCTGGGTGGGCCAACCCAGTCCTCACAATGGCTTCCCCTGTGTAAGACATCAGAATCTCGAGGCCAAAACCCCCATATTGAGGACCTTCAGTGAGAGTCCCGAAGCTTCTGCTCCCCCACCCCACCCCAACGAAAGCATGTTGAGGAAACCAAATAGCGCAAGAAAATTAGGTAGTGAGTCGTCCCTTTGTTCATATTTTTTCTAATTTTTACAGCTGTCATCAGTCATTCCGGGAGTAAAATGTGTTTATTGCTGAATGTTCGGAAAATCCAGAGAGGCAGAAAAGAAGCAAATATAGATTATCTGTGATCATATAACACTTTTAACAATTTGGGGCACATCTCTTCAGTTATTTACAAATAAATAAAATTATTTATTTAACTATAAAATGTATTGCTTTTCTTTTGTTGTACAGAAATGCACGTTTTTACAAAAGGCATATTTAGGTACACACACACAGAAAAAGAATACATATAAATGTGTTGTTACCAAAAAAGTTCTGGCCTAAAGTAGACCCTATTGCATATGTGGTATGTATTTCCCGTTTTTCTGCCGTGTTTTCTTCATTATTGGTGAGTTCTTTATTAGGAGGTCTAATCCTTTGTTAGTTATATATATCGCAATGGTTTCCCAAATGTTAGTCTCTTACTGGCCAATCCTGTTTGCATGCAAGTGTTTGTAATTTTTATGTTATTGAATGCCTTATATTTTCCTTAAAACTCTCCATCCACCCAAAGATATAGAAAGAATCACCTGTCCAGGGGCACCTGGGTGGCTCAGTCGGTTAAGCATCCGACTCTTGCTTTTGGCTCAGGTCATGATCTCATAGTTTGTGGAATCAAACCCCACATCGGGCTCTGTGCTGACAGTCCAGAGCCTGCTTGGGATTCTCTCTCTCTCTCTCTCTCTCTCTCTCTCTCTTTCAAAATAAGTAAAATAAAAAGTATAAAAAATTTTAAAAAAAGAACCACCTGTCCCCGTGAAACTTTTATAGTTTTCTTTTCTGAAGTGAATCATTAATCCCTGTGGAATTCATGCTGGTGTATATATATATAAATACAAATCAATATATTTTCTTCATAGTGAAGAAGTGATTTGTATTTTTCATTAAGATGAGCCAATTACTTCAATATCATATGTAAGGTTTTTTTCTTGGCAAATCTATCCTGTCCTCCCTGAATGAAAATGCCACCTTTATTATATAATAACTGTTATATGCTCACAATCTGTTTCTGGACTTCACATGCTGTCCCCTATCCATCAGTCTGTCTGTCTGTACCACAGTCTATCTCGGTATTTTAATGTATATCTTTTAACTGACAGGGAAAGACCCTCTTCATTACTCATTTTGTAGTTATTTCTGAGTGTTTATGAACTGAGTGTTCATGATCTCATAGTTTGTGGAATCAAACCCCACATCGGGCTCTGTGCTGACAGTCCAGAGCCTGCTTGGGATTCTCTCTCTCTTAAGAATCATGCTGGGGATTACAAGTAAAGTCCCCCTGAGATCTTTCTGGGAATGAGGGAATCAGAGGTGGAGGCAAATATAGCTTTGGGACTCTATTCTCCCCCTCTCTCTCTCTGTCCCCCTTTCCTTTTCCCTCTCTCATGGTCTCTCCCTCTCCCTCTCTCTCCTTTTCTCCTACTGTCTCTCCCTTTCTCATTTGTTCACTGTCTATGGGCTTCCCACATCCCTTCTTGCTGTAGCAACAACTCTCGTGGCTGTCCTGATCTCATTACACCTTTGTTCCTTCACTGCAGACCCTACTGTCAACGGGTCTAGTTCCTTACCATTTCTCAGTTGTCTCTTCTAGAATCTCAGCCTACCCACTGGTACTAGGCCATAGGTCACTGGTCAGCTATTGGATCACCTCTCTTTGTACCAGATCCCTAATCAGCTGGGGACATGGGGACAGGAGTAGAAGAGTAGAGTTACATGTGATAACCATGGCTATCTAAGTATCAGGGGCTGTGGGCAGGGTAGATTTTCTGAGACAGGAGTGTGTGCAGTGCAAACATTTGGACACTTGGCCAGAATAGGTCATAAATACAAGCAGAATGTGAAGTATATAACACTGTATTTTCCATATGACTCCAAATCTTAAATAGATCGACTTTAAATTACACACACACACACACACACACACACACACACACACACATACATAATTATAATAACATTTATTGAGTCCTTAGAACTAGCTAGACACAGTGCTAAGTGCTTCACCACCATTATTACATTACTAAACTGTTCTCAGTCACAAGGTAAATCTTGTTCTCCTGATTTTACAGCCGGGAGAACTGAGACTCAAAGACACTTAAAAAAAAAAAATTACTCAAATTCACGACATTAATGCCAAAGCCAGAAATTGAACCAACCTCATTCTGTCTCCAAAAGCCAGACTTTTCAATGTTACACTGCTATGCTTTCTTTTTATGTTTTTAAAGGTTATTTATTTATTTTGAGAAAGAGAGAGAGCAAGGGAGGGGCAGAGAGAGAGAGAGCACGCATGCACGCACACGTGAGAGAATCTTAAGCAGGCTCCGCATTGTCAGCACAGAACCCAGTGTGGGGCTCGATCTCACGAACTGTGAGACCCTGACGGGAGCTGAGGTCAAGAGTCTGATGCTTAACTGACTGAGCCACCAGGCACCCCTAACAATCCTATGCTTTGAAAAGGGTTGAAGGGAACTGCATGGATATTAACGGGGTTTACCTACGGTCACAGGATTACAAATGATGGGATCTTCATACAAGAGAGCCCAGTGGGGACTACACAGTTTCCAGAATCTGATCTGCAGTATTTAAATCCTGATGCTGTTGCTTACTTGCTGCTGGTCTCTGAGCAAGTCACTTCACCTTCCTAAGATTCACTTTTTCAAGCTACGAAAGAGAAATTTTTCAAAACCTATGCCCTCGAGTAGTTGTAAGAATGAAGCGAGATTGGTTTAATTAATCAGTTAATTAAATGTAAGGGAACACAATGCACTGTCCCAGAGCAAGTCCGATAAAAAGAGTAGCTCACGTTCTTCTAATTTCCAGTATTTCCCCAAATTTCTCAGTGATCATATATTTTACTTCTACCTAAGTGGAGGGGGGAGGGGAGAAGTTAGTGGATCTTTAATCGTGGATCCATATATTTGTAATGGCAATACTGAATTGCATTGAGCCATAAATAAAGGTATGCGTGTTTAGGAAAAGCTAACAAGATTTTTATTTGCAGTCGAAGGATCCAAAGTGCAACAGCGGACCTATTTTTATTCTCTGAGCAAACTTAACAGAGCCACATGAAAACTGCTTCTTGTAGCACTAGTTTTTACTGGTTTGATGCCCCGGCTACTCTCTGAATGGTGCCCACTGATTCTATGTTCCATGAGTGCTTTTTAGGATGGTGTTTTTCAGAGTGAATTACTGAACCACCAGCATCAGAGTCCTTTGATCGAAATGCAGATTCCTGAGCCCTAGCTATCACCCACTGAGTCAGAATCTCAAGAGATGTGTTATGTGTTCCAGGAGCCTTTAAAAACGAAACAAAATGAAACACTAGTTCCCCTGCTAACTCTAGGCACGCTGATTTTTGAGAGTCACTACTCTAAAAGACCCGAAATTGATGGGGGGAAAAAAAAGGAAAAGTGGGTTTAACCTCAGTGCAGACATTCACTAGCTGTGTGTCTTTGAGAAAGCCCCTTCAACTCAGCCTATCAGTTTCCTCATCTGTCCAACGAATCTTAAGACTTCTCAGGTCTCTTTCATGCTATTCTTTCTATCCGTGTAAAAATGCATGTCACAAAAGATAACTGGAAAATGCCTCATGGAGAATACGGGACTTGATCAGTACCTAAAGGAAAAGGGAGAACTTATGTGACAAAGCACCCCAGCCATCAATAAACACAGCTGATACTGGAGGGACAATGAGACAATATTCCTGAACTGAGTCACCAGTTTCTTATTGGAAAGTACCCAGAGGCAAATTATGAGCAAAGACTAAAAACAGCCTAATATGTCAAGATAAAAATTTTGGATTTGTGTAAGTAAGCAACCAGAGGTCGCTGATGGTTGAGCTGAGAAATGGCATAGTAGAAGGGATGTCCTGGATGTTAGGAAACATAACATTCATGCGGTGGAATGTGCATTTAGGTGGCTTCTGGGAAGCCCCGGGTAAAGACAGAAGTATATGTTAAACTGAGATGAGACACAAAGAAATGGTTCAAAAGACGTAGAAGCTTCCGCTTCCGGCTCGGACATAAGGAAGGCTTGAGTGTTGTCACTCCCATCCTTACAACAGGACAAAGCTGGGCCAACTGAAAATTAGTGCCTTTTCATGGACTTTTCAGAGAGCGGAGGTCACGGAGCAAACCTCCACATCTGGAGAGGGACATCCTGAGAGTCACAGCCCAGGTCTGTCACCTGGAACAGAAGCTCCTGGAGCCATCACGTAGTAGGAATGTCTAAACTTGAGGAAACGGTGGAGGCTGGGAGGAAGTTAGTCTGAGAGTGAGAGAATCACAGTCTTAGGGAGGTGGGACGTACTTTGATAGGTTTTACCTCTAGGAACCCGGTCATGCTATCAGAACAAAGAGCTTAAAAAAGATCTCCTCCTGGTCCAGGCAGGCAGAGGGAGAGAGTACCGTGAAATCAACCTGAGCAGTCTCTGTAACAAAGTCCTAACAGAGCCTCATCTTACCTGGGGGTGGCGGGGCGGGGGTGGGGGGGCTCCTGCCATCGTAGCCTCTTGTATGCTTTCTGTCTCGCCTAACAGAGTAGGGAGGAGAAAGAAAGTTTAGAATCACCAGCCTGTGAAACTGAAGGCCACAGCTCAGGGACACAGGCACGTTACAAAGAATGGGATTTAATCATAATATCATAGAACACCTTCCTTCCCCACACTGTGACACCAACAGGGCTCTGACAGAGTAACAATCGGTCACAGCTGAAAGAGTCACAAGACGCATATTCTAAGAAGTTCTTAAGAGAGCTCCAAGCCAACAGGGGAGACAAAAACAAGGATGCTAGAGGTAATCGAAACCTCCAGCAACTGCAGCTACAGCATCCATTGAACACAGCTCAATATCTAGCCAGATGAACAGCTTACTTACCTCAGTTTCCTATTATCTCTTTCTATCATGTCTGGCTTTCAACAGAAAATCACTAGGCATGCCAAAACTCAGGAGAAAACAAAAAACAAAAAAAAACACAATGTGAAGACACAACACCAGCATCAGAACCAGACTGAGATACAGGAACAGATTTGGAACTGTCGGATTTGGCGCAGAAGTTAAAATCCCTGAGATGAGTACGTTAGGGGCTCTCGTGAAAACGTAGATCACAGAGAAAAAAGAAGACGTATGAAAACAGAGAGATGGAAACATTAAGAGCCGAAAGGAAATGCTAGAAATCAAAAACACTGTAAGAGAATGAAGAATGCCTTTCATGGACTCCTGAGTAGACTGGACACCGCCTAGGAAAGAATCAGTAAGTACGAAGATATGTCGACGGAAACATCTTAAACTGAAATGCAAAGAAAAGAAAAAAGAATGGGGAAAAAAACAACAACCCAGAACAGAACATTCAAGAACTGTGGGACAATTTCAAAGAGTATAAGCTATATTCAACTAGAATACCAGAAGGAGAGGGGCTCCTGGGTGGCTCGGTTAAATGTCCTACCTCGGCTCAGGTCATGATCTCATGGTTCGTGAGTTTGAGCCCCACATCGGGCTCGCTGCTGCCAGTGCAGACGCTGCTTCGGATCCTCTGTCTCCCTCTCTCTCTTCCCCTCCCCCACTCGCCCTATCTCTCAAAAATAAATGAACATTTTTTTTTAGAAAAAATATCTTAAAAAAGAATACCCGAAGGAGAAAATGAATACAGCAGAAAAACATTTAAAGTAATAAAGGTCACAGTTTTTTTCAGAAAGACTGACAGTCACCAAATCACAGATCCAGAAAGTTCAGAGAATACCAGGGAAGATAAATATCCAAAAATTGACATATATGCATTTCATATTCAAACTGCAGAAAATGAAAGACAAATTGAAAAGTCCTGAAGCAGGCTGTGAGTGGGGAAGTTCTTCTAATAGAGGGAAAAAGGATAAGAATTACAGTGGGTTTGTCATCAGAAACCCCACAACCAGGAAGAGAATGGAGTGATGTATTCAAAGTATTACAAGGAAACATAAATCAACGCAACAATCTAAAAATTCTAAATCCAGCAAAATTGTTCCTCAAAAGTGAAGAGGAAATCCAGACCTTCTTTGACAAATAAACACTGAGGGAATTCATCACTTCCAGGCCTTCCCTGAAAGAAAAGAGGCACTTGCAACAGAAGGAAAATGGCATGGGTCACAGACTCAGATCTCCAGAAAGAAAGAAAGAAAGAAAGAAAGAAAGAAAGAAAGAAAGCAAGCAAGCAAGCATCAGAGAAGGATCATATGAAGGAAAACAAAATGTTTTATTTGTATTATTCTTAGTCGATCTAAAAGACACCTGTTTGTTTAAAGTAATATATTAATACAATAATATATTCAGTTATTATATAAAGCTATGGGTAAAGGAAGAGAATAACAACAAAATCATAGGGGCTCCTGGGTGGCTCAGTTGGTTAAGCGTCCAGCTCTTGACTTGGCTCAGGTCATGATCTCACGGTTCGTGAGTTCAAGTACAGCATCAGGCTCTGTGCTAATAGCACGGAGCCGGCTTGGGATTCTCTCTCTTGGCCCCTACCTCACTGGCTCGTGCACGTGCATGCTCTCTGCCTCTCTTTCAAAGTAAATAAATAAACTTAAAAATATACACAACAAAGTCATAAAGAGCAGAGGGAGGAATTAGGATTCTTTGTTATGAGGTACCTATAATACATGTAAAGTGGTATGGTCTTATTTGAAGGTGGACTTAGGTTACTTAAAAATATGTATTACAAACTCTAGGGCAACCACTATTTTTTTTTTAAAGAAGCATAGTTTATAGTCAAGGAAAGGAAATAAAATGGGATCGCATGATATGTTCAGTTAAAAGCAGGGAAGGCAGAAAAAATGGGATGAAATAGGGGAAAAAAAGGACAATGCAGAGAACACATTTACAAACATACTGGCTATTTCCCCAATTACATCAATAATCATGTTAAATGTGAATGATCTAAACACTTGGTTGAAAAGACAGAGACTGTCAGAGTAGATAACACACGAGACCCTAACTATATGTGATTTACAAGAAATGTATATTAAAGACACATAGAGTTGAAAAGCAAGAGGATGGTGAAAGACGTATCCTGCTAACACTAATCAAAACAAGTTGGCGCTGTTATTTTAATTTCAGACAAAGCACATTTCAGATCAAGGAGAATTATCAGAGATAAAGGGAGACACTGCATAGTGGTGAAGCGTTAATTCTCCAAGAAGATATATTAATCCTACATGTGGATGCATCTAACAACAAAGCACCAAAATATTCGAAGTACAAACTGAGAGGAAAATTAGACAAATCCCTACCCTAGTTGGGGATTTTACCACACTTCTATCAGTTAATGATGGGTCAAGAAATCAGTAAGAATATAGCTGACCTGAAAGTGATATCAATCAAATTGTTCTGACATTTACACAACATCCCATCCAACAACAGCAAATTACACATTCTTCTCTAGCTCACATGGAGCATTTGCCAAAACAGATTAACTTCTGTGCATCAAACAAACCCTACCACATTTCAAAGAACAGAAATCATGCAAAGTATGCTCTCGGATCATGATGGAATTAAACCAAAATCACAAACAGAAAGAGAGTGGAGACAATTCTCAAATGTTTGGACATTAAACAACCTCTAAATAACACAAGGATCAAAGGAGAAGACCCCAAATTAAAAAAAAAACAACAACATTATTTTGAACCAAATGAAAATACAACTGATCGAAATGTGTGTGACACAGCAATAGCAGTGGGAAATTGGAGGGAAATTTATAGCTTTAAATGCCTATATTAGAAACAAATAAAGTTCTAAAATCGATCATCTAAGCTTCTATCTCAGGAACTAGAGAAAGGAGAGCAATTTAGACCTAACCCAAGAAGGAGATAGTAAAAATTAGATCAGTAATCAGTAAAATTGAAAACAGGAAAACGACAATCAAGTGAAACCCAAAACTGGTTCTTAAAAAAAAAAGATCCATAAAACTGATAGCCCGCCAACCAAGGATAAAAGAAAGAAGACACAAGTTACCAATGTCAGAAGTCAAAGAGGGGCACCATTACTAATCCCGTGGACAAAAAGAATGATACGGGGAAGTCTATTGAATTTAATATTTTTTAATGTTTATTTATTTTTGAGAGAGAGAGAGAGAGAGAGAGCAGGGGAGGGGCAGAGAGAGAGGGAGACACAGAATCCGAAGCAGGCTCCAGGCTCTGAGCTAGCAGCACAGAGCGTGACTCAGGGTTCGAACCCATGAACCACGAGATCAAGACCTGAGCCGAAGTCAGACACACTTAACAGACTGAGCCACCCAGGTGCCCATAGAGTCTATTGAATTTAGTGGATGAATTGACCCCATTACAGGAATGACAGAGAAGAGCCACTGCAGATCACGGGCGGCCATTTTATTAACAGAGGGGAGAACGAGAGAGTTTCTAGAATGTCTAACATCTTCACCGGATGTTAGCAGTAATGGGATGCAGGGGAAGAAGGTGGACCAACCCGGGTCAGGACTGGGGGAAACGCCCCCCACTCCCCCCACAAGGAGGAAATTCCTGATGATTCACAGTTGCTTGGGAATAGGTCTTCCAAATCAGCTCACACAAACATGCAATACACATAAAAGCAATATACTTGCCATCCATGTGGAGTTTTAAGGAAAGGCTCCTAGAAAAGCCCCTTCCCCAAAAGGAAAGGCTGAGCTTAGGGCCCCTCTTGTATAGCAATTCTGAAGTGACAACAAAGTGTCACCAGTGAAATCTAACTTCAGTATCCCAGAGAGCTTCCTGTGAAGGTGGGTCACACCTATAGGAGCATGTCAAGAGTGATAATCACCGGGGCGCCTGGGTGGCTCAGTCAGTTAAGCACCCAACTTCGGCTCAGGTCATGATCTCGTGGTTCGTGAGTTTGAGCCCTGTGATGGGCTCTGTGTTGACAACTCAGAGCCTGGATTTGGCTGCAGATTCTGTGTCTCCCTCTCTCTCTGCTCCTCCCCCACTCGTACTCTGTCTCTCTCTCTCTCTCTCTCTCAAAAATAAACATTAAAATTAAAAAAAAAAAAGAATAATAATCACCAGTGTAGACAGGTAACCTCATCGTGGTTCCAGCTGAGCCATGGGCCAATCACCTCTCAGAGGACAGGAGGACAGTCCAAGCATCCAGCAGGAGATATAAGGGTCAGGTCACATGCTCTATCACACTCAAGACAAGGTTGCATGGGGAACAGGGGGTATGGAAAGGAAGACAGAAAATCCCAGTGATGTGAACAGGACACACAATGACTTAGAAAGACTCTCACACACCTCTTCATATCTGAAGCCAAAAGTGTGTGTTCTAGACCCCAGCTTCAGGTAGTTTCGTCATTATTATATTGTCAGAGCAGTTACTTAATAGAGGTCAGAGCGATTACTTAATAGAGCTAATAAAGTCATGTAACTCTTAAGTGACAGAGTTAAAACTCCGTCTCCATCACCATATGGCCTCTTGCTATTAATTCATTGTGCTCAATCACCTTTGCCAGCTCTATGCCTTCCGCCACCACGGTCCTTCTGCTAGCTGGAACTTACACTAATTCCAGATCACTCATGAGTATAACTTCTCTAGAGTTTATTCCTGAAGTGGGGATAGTAATAAGAATATCAACATTAGCAGTGGTTGGGAAAATGACGCATGAATCATTGGGATGATTGTAAGAGTACTTCGCAAAATCTAGCAGGCTATCTACATATCTGGGTGAAAGATTTTGTGAAGACATGTACATTAAGGGCATCAGAAATGCACGGATACCCGATGGAGTATTAGGCATAAAAAAGGAAGAAACCCTGCCATTTGTGGCAACGTGGATGGAGGACCTTGAGGGCATTATGCTAAGTCAGACAGAGAAAGGCAAATACTGTGTAAGTTCATTTCTAGGTGGAATCTAAAAATAAATGAGTAAATAAATAACTCAGAAGAGATGGGTGGTTTGCCAGGCGAGGGTGGGGGGTGGGTGAAAATGTTCCAAAGGCACAAACTCCCAGTTATAAGATAAATAAATCGTAAAAAGAGAAGATAAATATGTAGGATAACAAAAGCCATAAAAATCAGTGAGTTCTCCATAGGAGAAAACTTAGAGTGTAAATATAAATACAGAGAAAACATAAAGAAGCAAGGAAGTGACTTGCAGTTAGGCAGTAGGGAAATCAGGGAAGTATATGGTCACAGACTCCAAGGGGTAGCAAAGTCTTAAGAAACCATGAAAAGTCAATGTTATTAAAAGTTCTAGAAAGTTCCGTGAAAGTAAAGTAACTGGAAGTGACTAGAAGGAGACCGTTGTTCATCTTGATGAGAGAATTATGGGGGAAGTTATTGGCAAGAACGCCCCACCACATGAGTCAAGGCTAGCTTGAGCAGCTGGCATGTGCAAGCCAAAGCTTGGTGCAGGGAACACACTATGTGCGTTAGGATCCGGGCAGTGAAAAGAAGAGACGGCAATAGCTAAGAAGAAAAGCAGTTTTCTTTATAGCTGATGGGATCTGTGCAAAAGAAGAGTAGAGACATGGAAAACAGACGGGCGTGGCATTGGAGGCAAAGCTCCCGGCTGCTGAGCATGAACAGAATCAGAAGCACAGCCACAGATACGAGACAGTCACCTAGACAAAGAGCCATGTTCAGAGGGAGAATGGGATGGATGGACTTACAGAGAGGGTTTCTCTTGTTAGATGGAACTTCAAGTCAGATTTTCAACTCTCTGCTGTCATATGTCGTTGGGGAGGGGTATGGTCAGGAACTGTCACATCTCTTGACATTCAAAGAAAAGCCAGAACGCTAGATGTTTATGTGAAATATCCTGATTGTTGTGTATGTTGGCTCCACTGAAAAACAAAACAAGACCATGTAGGCCATCTGGGCACCAGACCTGCCCACGCATCAATCTGCATCCCCTGTTGTACACACTCAATTCAACCTGTCACAAACCTGGGAGACAGCTTTTGATACCTGAGAGTCAAAGTTACTTGTGGTTTCCTTTGGTTGCACTGATTAAAGGGAAGGGAAAAAGAAATCCTTCAAAGCCAAGTGAGCAGTCGGGATTAACGGTTTACCAGGACAATTGATAATGAGAAAACAGAGCAAGGGGCTTAAAGCAAACGGCTTCTCTAGCAGTTGAACAGTTGTCCGATTTTGATAGCAGGAGGTGTTCTTGTGGTCCTTAAATCAGGTTGAGTTAGGGTTCGCTTTACTTACTATGATGAAACTACATGTTATCAGTAATCCAAGAATGGGGTATGAATTACAGTGAAACGCTATGCGGGCATGAGACGCATGATTTAGAAAAATACTTGTTTCTCTGGGGAATTTCTCACTTTATATGGGCAATAGATCAAATGACATTATCAAATGTTCAAGCTTTAAAACAGATTCAGGTATGATACACAGCGTGATTCCATGGCTTCATAAATTATTTTATTGTTATTTTTTTCATTTCCTAAAACAAAAGCTTCTTTTACCTAAAGCTGTGTTGTTTAAGTTCTGGAATAACAGAAACTAATGCTCTAGGAGGGCTGTGACTCTGGTTGACAGAATGTTGGGAGATTTGGAGTTACTTCCTGGTCACACTCACATTAAGGGAGCCAAGAAATATCCCCATCTATGCTTATTTCAGAGATTTCACAAAAATGTTCCAAATCCCAAAATTACAAGACTTGCCCTGACACCCCCCTTCAGTTCCTTCTCCCTTCCCTTAGCGGTGGAGAGTGTTGGTTTTCTCCTAGTATCCATTCCTTCCGGGACAGTAGGATTTGAGCTGGATCCCAGGCTCCTCAGAATAGGGCAAACGTTCCAGGCTTCGGTGGCAACTAGATATCACGTGTGGCTCAGTGGCGGTCCAGGTGACGGAAGAAGACCACTTTCAGGAACCCTCCTCTGGGGCTGTTTGTCTTCTCCCTCTGCTCAGCCTTCTCCCCCATCTTGCTTCCTGGCACGTGGACACTGCCATCTTGGATCACAAAGATGAGAGCTCTATTCTAGGGATGACTAAATGTGGTCTGGAATAAGAAGTCCAAGGAGAGCTTCTGGCCTCCCTAGCCTAAATGCTCACAGCTGAATTCCATCCTAAGTAATATACCTTCCTCCCTAACACTATAACTAGCTACATCGAAAGTTTGTGTTGGGATGACATGGCTAATAAATTACAACTCTTGTCTTCACTCTTTGTCTTAAGAGGTCTAACCTCATCCTTCAGTGATCTAATCCACCCACGACCAGATTCCTCGATGCCCCAATTAAAGTTTTAGAAGGATAAATTGATATGCTGGATAAGCCAAAACATCTATTCTCTACCCTTTTCATCAAAACTTCGCTTACAGTTTATTTATTTATTTTTAATGTTTATTTATTTTTGAAGGAGACAGATACAGAGCATGAGCAGGGAGGGGGAGAGAGGGGGAGAGAGAGGGGAAGGGGGAGAGAGAGAGAGAGAGAGAGAGAGAGAGAGACAGAGACAGAGAAGGAAACACAGAATCCAAAGCAGGCTCCAGGCTCTGAGCTGTCAGCACAGAGCCTGACATGGGGCTCGAACTCACAAACCGCCAGATCATGACCTGAGCTGAAGTCAGACGCTTAACCGACTGAGCCACCTAGATGCCCCAACTTTGTTTATAGTTTTAAGAACCATAATTAATATTGCAACTGGAAATGTAGCCAGAGTAGTTCCACAACCCCATGTTTTTTTTGTTGTTTAATTGGCTTTTCTTACTACTTTATCCCACCAGGTAAATATTAAAATTGTTACATTATGCTTCCCCAGAAATCATGCTGAATTTTTTTGGCAGTTCATTAAATTTATGTTCATTCAGAGAGAATCTATCACTTTTCTACACTAAACCATTTCGCCCAAGGAAATATCTCCAAGTAGTTAATTAAGTTTTCTTCTCTGTCTGTAGTTGTAGGTTAATTAATATACAGTGAATTCCTGGATATTTTTTATAAATTTTGTTTCTATTGAACGGCCAACTTATTATTTAGTATTTTGATCTTAATGCATCATAAAACTAAACAAACATTTGACAGAAAAAAAACCAAGATTGTATTATAAACTCGTAACTTTTTAAAAAAATCATTGCTACTACCACAAGCGAAAATCACGCTGTGAATGTTCTGGTAATTTTGCAGACAACAGAATTTAAAAATTGGAATGTTTTATTTAAAAAAATTTTTGTTTAATGTTTGTTTATTTTTGAGACAGAGAGAGACAGAGTATGAGCCAGGGAGGGGCAAAGACACAGGGAGACACAGAATCCGAAGCAGGTTCCCAGCTCTGAGCTGTCAGCACAGAGCCTGACGTGGGGCTCGAACCCACAAACTGCGATATCACAACCTGAGCCAAAGTCGGACGCTCAACCGACTGAGCCACCCAGGTGCCTCAGGAATGTTTTATTTTAAACGCACAGCTATCACACGCGAACGTGTTTTTTTGAAAGCTTTGTCTCATTTTGACAATAGTTTATCTTTTTATATCAATTACTGATCTGAAAACCTTGACGTTTCTATTCCTCTTTTATAGAGTTGGAAGACTCACAAGATTAAAGAAGATGCTTACGATTATTTAGTTCATTCCTCTCATTTTTATGCACTATGAAGCGGGCCGGGAAAGATAATGTGCCTTGGCCAAGAGCACCCCATTATTCTTTTTTTTACAAGGGCATCCACAGGCACCGTAAGAGTGGAACAGTAAAAAGAGAAATGGCTTATTGTCCAATAAACAGGGGGTTGAATCGCACACTGCCACATACAAACCGAGTAACTACGGCCTCTCTGTAGGTCAGTCACCTGCTCTGTGAACATTCTGGACCATAACATTAAACTTAGAGGGCTGTCCTGAGGATTAAATAGCAAATTGCGTTAAAAGCTCAGCTTCCCGGGGAGCCTGAGTGGCTCAGTTGGTTAAGTGTCGGACTTCAGCTCAGGTCATGATCTTGGGGTTCGTGGGTTCGAGCCCCACGTTGGGCTCTGTGCTGACGGCTCGGAGCCTGGAGCCTGCTTCGGATTCTGTGTCTCCCTCTCTCTCTGCCCCTCCCCGGCTCATACTCTGTCTCTCTCTCACACACACAAAAGTAAACAAACATTAAAAATAAAAGCACCCAGCTCCCGGCTGAGCATATGACACTGTCTGCCCTCTGCCCCATCTCCATCTGGGGTTAGGATGGTTACTGCCAACAGATACCGAAGGGAATTCTCCACGAAACAGAGTGATGACATTATTCCAACAGCCACAAGGAAAGCTGAGAAAATACCCTTCATTCAGAAGAATCATTGGAAGTAAGATAATGAGGCTGCCCTAGAGCAGGATTCTCGCACAGAGAATCGTGACACAGAGGCTTTTCTTCCCAGGAAGCAATCTTATTTGTGCTGGCCCCGCTCAGTTGGGTCCGCACCCAAAGAACTGCGCCCCGAACACCGCGTGGCGTAGTTTTTTAATATATTTTTTACTTTTTTGTTTCCCATACGTGGTAACACACAAACACGTAGCCTGATCAAGTGGTCTCATGTTACGAGGTGGTGAAGAATGTTGTCACGTATGCGTTGCCTTGATATGTTTTTTTTTTTTTCTTTCCTTAGTGAGGGGACCCTACCACAGCCCCCAAGACAGCAGAAGATATTTTAACTTGAAAGCTTAAAGATGATTAGTGGCAGGCATGGGGACATTGCTACGGAGCCCCTGTCCGAGTCTACAGCTTGTTTACAACTAAAGCAGCACGGAGTGCCTCTAATGTGGGCAGTTTAATGACTTAGATTTGGAGCCACTTTAGTATTTCCTAACTGTGGGTCAGAATTTTCCTCCCCTTCCTTTTTCAGGGCAATCGCTGGAGAGTACATAACACACTTAGAACTTTGATCTACGGACGATCCAGCAGCCCATTAGCGTTTTCTCCGTACAAGGTCCCACGCCGTCCAAGTCTGTTCCGTTCTGGTTTTTTCTGGGTGTTCAGTCCTGGAAGGACACTGCAAGCGAGAAACAGTGCAGGAAGCTTAGCGTCCTAGGAGGCAGTGGCCGAGACACACGCCAGGGCCAGAAAAGCACGGCATCCGGCCGGCTCTAAAATAATCAATTCCGACAATCACAGATGGAGCAGAATTTATACACAGGAAATGTCAGTCAGAGAACGTCTCTGCGTAATATCAGCAAAGCTCACTCTGCTAACCCAGGAGCTTTTAGTGTCACTTGTCAGTGGAGGCTGATTATGCTGATGTTTGTTGTTTGTCTACTTGACAATTTCCCCTCTTTCTGTGCTGTGTTCGGGACAGGTGACTCCTGGAGTCAGCTTATTTTGCTGGTCATCTGTACACTGAAAGGAGCACGCTACTCAGAGCCACCGTGTCACCCAACGGTTCTCCAAGAAATATTTTATTGTGTTTGACACAAAGTCCAGAAATCATCATCACAGTATGCACGGTATTGGAGTTCATTCAACTGAGACTATCCTGGTACCTGGAGAGAACGAATTAACTGAGTAGCTATGCTCACCCCAGCAAAACAAAATTACATATGTTGTAAAAAAAAAAAAAAAAAAAAAATCAGGTAACACTTTCATTTCCTCCCACCTCGTGTGTTCCCTTTCTCATATAATTTTGGCTCCTATTTCACTGAAGGATATTAAAGCTACACCACGTGGGTTCTTTTGTAAAACTGTCTCTTCATCTGCGAAACAGCTCTGTTGTTGCCATGTTAATCCCTGTTCACCCATCCAAGTATAATGAAGTATAAAATCAGTAGGAAAATCATAAAGGAAGAGGGTGCTACCTAACTAAACAAAAAGTTAACATCTCCCAAGTGTCCAAAACACCACAAGAAAACGTAAGCGTAAAATACGAGCTGGAAAAAAAATCAAGGCAAATATCTTCAGTAAACGTGTATCTATTAAAACGCAAGTATGGGGGAGGCGCCTGGGTGGCTCAGTCAACTGGTTAAGTGTCTGACTTCAGCTCAGGTCATGATCTTGTGGTTCGTGGGTTCGAGCCCCACGTCGGGCTCTGTGCTGACAGCTCAGAGACTGGAGCCTGCTTCGGATTCTGAGTCTCCTTCTCTCTCTCTGCCCCTCCCCCACTCACACTTTTTCTCTCTCTCAAGAAAAAAAAAAACAAAAAACACCACCCACACAAGTAAGAACTATCACCCCAAAAGCAAAAGGCACAAAGAATGCAAATGAGGAATTTACAAATGGAGACACAGAAGTACCCACTGGGCGCAACAAATACTGTTCACATTTGGTACTAACTGATCAATGGTCAGCAAGGCAGGACTGAAATCAGATGATCAAAAATGAAAAATACATTTTTATATCTCACCCATCAAATCTATACAGATTTAAATGTTTGGCAATATCACTTGCCGGCAAGAATGTGGAGAAATGGGCGGGGTCACACCTTGTCGGCAGAAGTAGAAGGTTTTGTGACTCACGCAAAGAGCATTTTGTCAGTAGTCTGTAAAATTAAAAAGCACATATCTTATCGCTCAGGGATTCCACTTACAGTAATTATCGTCAAGAACCATTCTGACACAAACATGGAGAGACATGTGCGAGGATGTTTACAATCATTGCTTAGAACCATCAAACTTTACAAACATAATAGAATATTATATGGCAGTTACAAGGTCTTAAATCATCTTGTCTTCAAGGAACATTATACAGTGATTAAAAGAAACTTTTAAGGGGCATCTGGGTGGCTCAGTTGGTTAAGCGTCTGACTTCAGCTCAGGTCATGGTCTCACGGTTCGTGAATTTGAGCCCTTAGTCGGGCTCTGTGCCTGGAGCCTGCTTCGGATTCTGTGTCTCCCTCTCTCTCTCTGCCCCCTGACCCCACCGCTTGCACTCTGTCTCTCCCTCCCTCTCAAAAATAAGCAAACATTAAAAAAAATTGTTTAAATAAACTTTTAAAAATATGTATTTCTCTTTTTAACATATGTAATGGGAAGAGCTAAAAAGCATATTGTCACGTAAAGAAGCACTACAGAATATGGGTATGGAATTTTACCATTTACATAAATTTAAAACACACGTTAAGTAATACACTATTTAGCGCTCATGGTTGCTGTAGTTATAATATACACTTCTATCCACACTGCTTTAGTTCTATTAAAGACAGTGAAAATGTTCTAAAATGCTAATCGTCATCATTTGTAGGCACGGGTATGGTTTTTATTGTCCTTTTTATTCTAGGAAAGCGAAAGAAAATCTTATTTTAAAAAGTCAAGAAAGATACACTGACCAAGCACATAAATAGGTAATCTGCAAAAGAGAAGTACAAGTGGAAATGTATTCAACATCATCGTTAGCCAACGGACTGCAAATTAAAACCACAATTGGTACAGATTTTTTAATAAAGGGTGGGGGGTGCAGTAGGCATATGGCCCACGAAGCCTGGGGTGGCTGGGATAAGGCCCCTTTCCTACAATCCCCATTTCCCCAACCTTGCCCCTGGGGGAGCCAGAAGCAGTGAACTGAGGAGAACACAGAGGATTCAAAGAACAAGAGACAGAATTCGCCCTTTACTCTGCTGGTCCTGAGGGCCTGATATCAGGTCGGGGTAAAATGCTGAATTACGTAAGAAGTTCCAAATCTGCCTTTAGGACTTTCCTCCACATGAACATGGGACTCAATAACCCTAGTGGGAATATTCTTACAACTGAATGGGACAGATTCAAGATGGCGTCATGAGGCTTGGATAGATTTCATTCCTTACAGTTGAGGGCAATGATAGAAATTGAAACAAAACACCATCTGCCAACAGCCAAGATAGGCCAAAGGCTAGAAACTTGGAAGACCAGTCACATTTTGATCGAGTAACCATCTGTCTGGCTTGCCCAGGCCAGTACCTGATTATGCTTGCTTTACCAGAGTAATTATTGACAACACTTCTTTTAGTCTGGGAAGTGGCCCAGCTTGGACAATGATGAAACTCATGAAGATCAAGTCACCTGTCCAAGGACAATCAGCTAAAATGTAGCATCAGGGTGCCTGGGTGGCTCAGTCAGTTGAGCGTCTGACTTCAGCTCAGGTCACAATCTCACACTTCATGGGTTCAAGCCCCGCATCGGGCTCTGTGCTGACAGCTCAGAGCCTGGAGCCTGCTTCAGACTCTGTGTCTCCCTCTCTCCCTCTGCCCCTCCCTGCTTGTGCTCTGTCTCTCAAAAAAAAAAAAAAAAATATATTAAAAAAATTCATCAAGCTTCACACTTAAGTTAAAAAAAAAATGGCACCACTGGAAATCAAACCAGGTCTGTCAGACTTCAAATTCTGCATTCCTTCTACTGCTAATAAATATCCCTAATCTAGACTCGTAGCTTGAATAGTAAAGTTTTGCAAATGAAGTTTTAAGAAAAAACGAATTATAACAATTACTTTCAAGACTATGCCATACTTTGTACTTAAGCCAGTAATTGCTGCCACACAGGAACCCTCGAGGATTGGTCTTAATGAATAAATAAGTTAAGATGTGCATACAGTAGAAGCATCTGGTTCTAAAGAGATTGAAATAGGTATTTTCTTAAGTATATCAAACATGTAGGGTTTGCATTTTCCATTTGCCTACATGTTTTCCCCATTAGCCAAACAAAGGTAAACGTGTATGTTTGAGTGGTCATGAATTTCAAATTACTAGACTTCCGATTAAATTGTTTCTAGGCGTATTAATAAAACTAATGAGATGGGATCAGTCTTCACAAAAGCTTAAAATATCAAGCAATAATTTTAATACCATGTAAAACAGCATAAACTGCATAAAAATTATATATCACTTCCTTTTACATCTCAAATGACAGAGTTGTGGCCCTTTTTAAAGAGAGTGAAACTTGAGTGTGCATTTGCAAAGAATTCATCCTTAGGGACATATTTTGAAATATTAAAAATATCTGCAAACCACATATGCTTCATTGGGCAAGCTGCCTTTTACACGCTTATATGTGAATGCCCACCGATACATTTAATCTCACGGCTTATTTGCAAATATGCTATTGTTTTCTTTTAGATTAAAAAGGAGTATTTCGCAAACCAGGAGGCAACTTGTCAACTTCAGTCTCCCTAGGTCCCGTCTTGGAAGGAAATTTCCAAGAGATCTGTACTGATACGGAATGGTAGAGAGAAGTCCTGTGTTTTCTCCCCCTCCCGGCCCTCCCCCGCCCCAGCCCCCAACCCTCTACTCCCCATCAGCTGTGTGACCTTGGGAAAACTTTAACCTCTCTGAATCTCCATTTCCCTTTGGTGGAAAATTGGAATGTGACTATCTCGCGATTTTCAATGAGGCTAAAAACCCAATGTGAGCTAATTTTGTAGAGCAACGTCTTCCAAAGTGCCTTTAGAAATAATAGTCCTCGTTTGTCAGAGGACCAAATTTAGTGTACTATTATTGTTGGAATGAGTCTCTTCCAAGGAAACACTAACCTTAAGCAGCAAAGAACACCTCCTAACATGGGGCTCTGAGAATTCCAGAAGCAAAGAAAGGGGCGGGACAGGCTAACAGAGGTGGGAGGTGGAATCCGAAGCCCCCATGGAGCAGTGAATCAACTCTCAACAGATCCCTGCTTTTCAAAACGTGCACGTGTTGGGGTGGCTAAATCCTCAGGAAAGCTCACGGTCTGACAAGTTCAACCACAGTTGCCAATCTCCACAGAAACGCTAACCGAGCCCTCTTGAGCTTGGGGAGGGAACTCCCGCCTTGGCCCAGACTCTCCGTCTTCTGCAACTCATCTTCCCTCAGCCCTTTAATGAAGGTTGACACTTGGCAGAGGTGGGGAGCCGAGGCTCATGCTCTTAACGAGCTCTCGTTCCTAAGAGGCTTTGGCGTCACAGAAGCATACCTCCTGCCATATGCTTCCTCCAGTTATCTGCCCCCGCTCTCAGGGTGCGGGGGGCCATAGTTCGCTACCGGCAGAGATGCTGCATCAGGCCACGTCTGGCTGGAGATCTGGGTGTCAGCCCTTGTTGTCGGGCTTCAGATGGAGGGGAGAACAGGTGATCATCAGTGCAGACTCCAGGGATCCTTGGTGGACTCAGCGATCTGTATCTTCTGTGGGGCGGGGGAAGGGGGCAGTCGATGAAACCCACCCGCGATGGGCAGCAAGTCACATGGGACATCTAGCCTTCCGTGTCAAACCCCGAACGTCATCTTATGTGCTCAAGAAGAGAGCATTCCCTTGCCCCCAAACGTGTCCAACAATGGCTCTCCCAGTGGCTATCGCTCTGATGGTTAAATGGCACCATAGGCTTGGAATCCATCCACTCAAGCGAAGACTTAACCCTCACTGCTGTCAGGCCATCTTCTACCCCTCCCCTGTGGGGGCTTCGGGCAATCATCGGTGCCGGAACCGCTCCTGCCTTTGCGGAGCCCGGGTTCTACCAGGGAGAGACGGATAACGAAGAGTATGCCTAATGTTTGAGGAGAACAAGGATGATGTGAGAGAATAAAGGGGACTGGTGTTAGGAGCACCACTCTGGGGAGGGCAGAGGAAGACCCCTTGGAGATGGCGACGTCGGAGCTGAGCTCCAGGCTGGATGGGTGGGGCTTGGCCATGGAGGGGGCGAAGAGCATGCCAGGTAGGGAGATGTGTGCACGGGAAAGGGAGAAGCCTCTGGAAGCGAAGGATTGCACAGGGAGAGGCTTTCTAAGCCACAAGGCATGAGAGAGCGATGTTTTATCAGCATCATTATTTGAATGGTCCTTGTCTTGCACCTGTGCTGGGTATCCGTACCCCTTGTGCTCATACGGGTGGGTCCCTTCACTTATCCTGCAGCGTCTGTCATTATGGACTGTCCTGTCCTTCTTCCCCTTCTGACTGAGAGTTCCCCGAAGGCAGGTACGTTGCCTTTTGTTTTTGAGGCATTCATACCTGACAGAGCAATTTCACATACGACAGGCACCTTATAAATATTTGTACGAATGAAGGACACAACATCTACCGGGGTGTGGGACAACAGGCTCCTCTCCAGGAGGCCACAGGAGGGAGAGGGGCTGACATTCCTTTTCTTCCCCCGGTCTTACTGATATACAATCGACATACAACACCATGTAAGTGTAAGCCACAGGACAAAATGACTTGTGAAACTCTCATTGCAAAGTTACCCCCAAGGGAATCTGTCACCCCACGCACATCACTGTGACCTTGAGACGTGTCCCATCTATCTCTCCAGGTATGGAGTTACTTTTTCAGTTATTATTATTTTTTTTCCTTCTCAGTTGGGGGGAAGGATCCATGTTCTTGATAGGCAGGGTGTTATCTCTGCTAGTTAATACAAGGTGTAATGAAATCCATGTTCGGCAGAGGAAAAGGAAGACTCAAAAGAGAAAAGCCGAGAAGGTGTAGAGAAGAGAATAAAAATTCCAGCCCTTTGATGGTCACATCCTTTCTTGACAATGGCCAGTCTCTTAATACCTTGAGTTCATGAATGGGATTCAAGAGCAGGTCTAAAATGTGGCTGTCTCGAGGTTTGAATTTCATATGGCAGTTATCTTACATTATTTGAAATGCCAATTGATTATTAAAAACACATTTTTTAGCTTTGACTACCATGTAATAGACAGGTAACTATTATACCGCTGTTAAACCCCAGTAAATACCGTTTATTGGAAACACATTTCTTTCAGCTCAGCAATACGATTGTGTATGTATCTGTTACCGAGATCTTGAAACTCTATCAATTTGTGCCAAAAACACATCACTTTTCTTTTGAATTCGTCAGGCTGAAGATACTGTCTCAGATGGACGACACCAAAATCCGCAACAAGCTTCTCCGTAATAAATGATGACTGGCCCAGCACAGGCTTGGAAGTTTTCTTTAATCACTCAGAATAATAACGGGAAACGAGCACTCCACACATTAAAAGCAGATTTGTTCAAAGCACATTGGCCACTTTGCGTCTAGACTGAACTGCTGGCTCAAATGTTCTGGGACAAAAATTTGTAGCAGCGAAACCCTTTTCAGGGACGAGGGAATCACTCTGTGGGTTGGGTGCATTTTTCTCCCCAGTAGATTTATCATAACATTCCTACCTTTTGGCACTAGGGCAAAGTTCTGAGGCCCGGGGCTATCACTCAACCTGGGCCTGTGTCATTAACCAAGAAAAAGGAACAGACTTGCAAAGATACGACGGTAACTTACTCATGCCACAGAGATGCCCACACAGAGGCCACTGGATAGTGAGGGGCCATTTACCCTTTCCGGGGAATGTAACAGAGACGCAAAATCTGAACACAGCTCTGCGTTAACATTTTTTTTTTTTTTCTTTTTCACTAAAGGGAAAGAGGCATTCACTGCTCTGGAATAGGGTGGAGAATAAAAGACGCTCACTGTTTTATAACTGTATTTATTTCCCGCTTGATTTTGGTTCGGGATAGTAAGAAAGAACATCATTCAGATGGTAGTTTGGAAAGCCAGGCTGACATCCAGTTTGCTGGGGTGGGAAATACGGGAAATGCTCTCCTACAGGGGGGGTGACTGACACTCCCTGGGGTGCGTGGAGGGCCCTCTGCACCATTCCAGCATGAGGTCCCTGCCCCAGACTTCCCAAAATCTGGCATCTAGAAGGTTAATGCTAGGAAGCTCCTGTATTTTTTTAAAAAACTTCTACACGTTTATTTATTTGTTTGTTTGTTTCTTTATTTACTTAGGGAGAAGAGGGTCACAGAGAGAATCCCAAGCAGTCTCTGCACTGTCAGCACAGAGCTGGACAGGAGCTCGATCCCATGAACCAGGAGATCATGACCTGAGATGAAACCAAGAGTTGACGCTTAACCAACTAAGCCACCCAGGCGCCCCTAAGATGTCCTTTGGGGTGGTGTCTGTCCCTTATGATTGGTCAGTGCCTTTTTTTTTTTTTTACGTATTATTATAGATTTTGAATCTCTGTCCTAGATCGGAGCATAGATTTTGCTGAAGAGGGACACAGTCCTAAGAACTGTGAGAAATGTTCTCTGATGTAAGCCACGTGAAGTGTAGTTAATAGAATGGACATAAACACTAAACATGATATTTCCAAAGCAATCTATTCTTATAGTAACACCTCTAAAGTGCATATTAAGTGAGAAGTCCTCTTTGATACTTGGAGCTATTATCCTATAGAAGGAAGAACAGAGAAGTGAATTAAACTGGCCCCAATTCAAACAGCCAAGAAGTAGGGGAGATTTGGCTAAGACTGAGCCGAAACACTACCACTCTAGAACCCAAGCTCTGTATCTCCAGAGTGAAACTCTCTTTGGGGCAGAATGTGGATCCAGAGTGTAGATTTGTATTTGTTGGTTCTTTCTACATACTAATAAATCAGAGTAACTGAGATTTAGTGTTGGGACAGTTTGACCCAATTGTTATTGTGACTTAATTTCCTATTTAAATGTTAGAGGTAGGTACCCTTGTTCACCTGGCTTGCACTTTTTTGAAATGAACTAGTTCAATTTGACTATTTTTTCCCCCTACTGGTGATTATCAGTGAATTATCTGGATGGGTGATTAAATTATTGAGCTGAGGGGTTGCCTGAGTGGCTCAGTCGGTTCAGCGTCCTACTCTTGGTTTCCGCTCACGTCACCATCTCGCAGTTTTGGGGATCGAGCCCTGCGTCAAGCTCTGTGTGGACAGCGTGGAGCCTGCTTGGGATTCTCTCTTTTCTCCTTCTCTCTTTTCCTCCCCTGCTCGCCCACTCGCTCTCTCTCAAAATAAATAAACGAACATTTAAAGAATAAGTAAATCACTGGGTTGAAATCAGACGCGAGTCAAGGATAAAAGACCACCTCTTGCATGGTGCCATTTATATGAAATGTCCAGAGCAGGCAAATTCATGGAGACGGAGGTACACTGGTGAGGGCTGGGGGGCTGAGACAGAAGAAGGACAGGCGGTCACTGCTGAAGGCTAGGAGGTTTCTTTTTGACGTGATGAATATGGTCTGGGGTTAGATGCTAGTGATCGTTGCAACACAAGTGTAAATTTCATGGTTTGTGAACTACACCTTCATGTAAAAACAGAAATTAGAAAAAAAAAAAAAAAGGGAGTCAAGGGCCCGTCTGTCAAGGAAGCTGATCACTACTGAGCATACACTGGTCACGGGAGATATTTAGACCTTGAGCTCTTTGAGGATAAACTATGTCTAGAAAGAAAAAAACTTCGGACGGCACGGAGGGTAGTGGAGGATTCTTTGATTGACAGAAACATCTGGAAAACACTCAATTCAATTCAACGTGCCAAATAATTGCTGAGTCAGTACCGTGTGCCAAGCGTGGTGCTGGGCAGGAGCTATGAAACAACAGTGGTTCCGGCAGAGGAAGAGCAGACCCGGATCATGGTGAGGTCGGACGACTGCCGTCAGCATGTGCCCAGGGACCCTGCAGGTGCCTCGGTTCAGAAACTAAAGGCAGCCCGGGGTCACCCTCTCCATCCGCCAGATTCGGACACTGGATTTCATTGGAATATCTAAAAAAGATCTTCCTGCTGTTGCTTAAATGATAGTCACTAAAGTCATATGACATTAATAAATCACTCAGAAAGACACGGCACTAATGTGAAGAAGTGACCCAATGCTCACGTTTGTCTCCAGGCATGCCAGCCCAAGATCCCATGTGCACATCAAGCATGACCACTGACCAAAATGGACCTTGGGGAACACAGAATAGAAGGAACCTCTCTAAACCCTGTCTTTTTGAGTTTTTATGGAGGCTTCATTAACATAGGTATGGTTGATTAAATCACTGGCTATCGGTGATTGAACTCGATCACTCAGTAAGTGTCCGACTTCGACCCGGGTCATGATCTCATGGTTCGGGAGTTTGAGTCCCACATAGGGCTCTGTGCTGACAGCTCAGAGCCCGGAGCCTACTTTGGATTCTCTGTCTCCCTCTCTGCTCTCTCCCCACTCGTACTCTGTCTCTCTCTCAAAGATAAATAAACATTAAAATAATTGATACAAAAGAAAATAATAGATGTAAGAAGCAACGTATTATTTAAACACGAATCAATCTAAGTCCCTTTCAGGTCTATTTTTTAAATACGCAACCAATGAAGTATAAACAGAGACACATTAAAACCTTGGCTTGCGAGCGTAATTTGTTCCAGAAACCTGCCTGTACTCCAAAGCACTTGTATATCAAAGTGAATTTCAAAGAACCATTGGCTCAATAGTGATCATGTGACGTCTGGCATCACGTGCTACTCGTATTGTAAGACATCGCTCGTTTATCAAGTTAAAATTTATTAGAAATGTTGGCTCATCTTGCAGAACACTCATGAACAAGTTACTCTCAATCCAAGGTTTTACGGTACTTGCTAACTAAATGCATTTCTATAACCTCTCCCCATTACAAAATTATATATTGCTTAAAGCACTGAAAGAATAGTACGAAGGCAGTAAAAAACAAAACAAACAAAAATCTTCCATCTTTCCTTCCACCGTACAGAGTATTGTATGTATTTATATATATAATTATAAACCTGGAAGGTTTACTGTTGCTGTTCTTACTTTCTGTTCAAGGCCACGAGAAAATACAGGTGATTCACCACGTGAGGCAATCACTCTAGAATGTAGCACACAGACACCCTGGAGAGTTTGAAGAGATATAAAAAGAGACTCCAGGTTATGGCCTATTTGAAAAGATTCAGTCTGAAGAACTCAAACTAGTCTAAATGAGAACTTAATGGGAGTACATAATGAAAAGTACAGAAAAAGTGTAAATAGAGGAAGGAGATGGAGTGATAACGATCATTTATTTGGGTCAGTTTAGCCAGGCTATGGTGCCCGGTTTTTTGGTCAAAGATCAGTCTATGTGTTGCTGTGAAGCATTTTTTAGAGGAGATAAACATTTAATTCTGTAGACTGAGTAAAGCCAGTGACCTTCCATAGCATGGGTGGGCCACATCTAATCAGTTGAAAGCCTGAGAGCAAAGACCGTAGCTTTCCAAGAAGGAACTCTCCTCAAGACTGCAACATAAAAACTCTGCCTTAATTTCTAGTCTGCTGACCTTCCCTACAGATTTATTTATTTATTTATTTATTTATTTATTTATTTATTTATTTATTTTTAATGTTTATTTACTTTTGAGAGACAGAGTGCGAGTGGGGGAGGGGTAGAGAGGGAGGGAGACACAGAATCCGCAACAGGCTCCAGGCTCTGAGCTGTCAGCACAGAGCCCGACACAGAGCTTCAACCCACAAAACCACGAGATCATGACCTGAGCTGAAGTCGGATGTTTAACCGACTGAGCCACTCAGGTGCTTCCCCCCCACCTACAGATTTTAGACTTAACAGCCCCCTCAGTCATGCAAATCGATTCCATAAAAAATAAATCTGTCTCCCCGCCTCTCCCCACAGGTATAATTTAAAAAATTTTATTGGATCTATTTCTCTGGAGAATCATGGAGAATACAAAGGGTCACAAGAGACAGGCTAGGCTTTGAGGGAGATGTGTCCAAACACAGGGCACCCTGGGTAGGAGGCTAGCCAGAGGGCCTTGAGTGCTGTGCATTGTATAATTGTGTATCACCCAAGTGTCCGGTAAAGGCATCGCACACAAATATGCTCTGTGTGGATGGTGGGCTGGAGATATTTATTTAAAAATTGGCGAGTGCAGTGTTCCATGTCTAGGTTGGCTTTGCTCAGAGAGGAGAGTCCAGGTGCAGACCTGGCAGGCTCAGAGTTTCGTGAGGCAAGAAGACGGGAACATTGAGGTACCATGAAAAGTTAGATCCCTAAAACTCTCAGGAATGTTGGACAGGTTTTCAGCCTTTCGCTGTGTGAGGATGAATTTTACGTGTCAATGTGACCTGGCCAGAAGATGCCCACGTGGCTAATTGAACATTATCTCTGAATGTGTCTGTGAAGTATGCGTTTCTGGAAGAGATCAGCATTTGAATCAATGGACTCAGTGAAACAGACCTATCTCTTCAGTGTGGGCAGGTAACATCCATTCCTGTGAGGACATGAGTAGAGCCAAAAGGCAGAGGAAGGGAGAATTTTCTCTCTCTGTGCCTAACTGCTTGAGATGGGAATCAATCTTCTGCCTTCAGACTTGGACAGGTCCACACCGCTGGCTTTCCTGTGTCTCCAGCTTACAGAGGATGGCTCTTGGGACTTCTCAGCCTACACACTGCATGAGCCGTTTCCTTATCATAAATCCCTTTTTATATATATGCACACATACATTGTATGTATGTAATATATAGAAAGGATATAGATATCCATTCATCTATTTCTCTGGAAAACTCTGGGTATTAACACCAGATATGGGATAGTTGGTTCGAGTCAATTTTAGGTGAATCTAAGAATAATTACTGAGGGAAATTTGGAGAAGGGATCTAAAATGCTGCAGCTATGGGCATGGGCTCCCTAAACCGGCATATTGCGGGTGTCAGTACTGCTAAAACTTCATCTGTGTCCTCTTTCTCTCGAGGACTGAGGCATCTGGGTTTCCTGCAAATGGGATCTCCCATGCCTATGGTTTCATGGACTGCTTCTGTCACCCAGCAATAACCTGTGAACATTTCCCGAGCCCTTTGTCGTTTAGATGTCTGAGTACATACTATGCTCCCGTGAAGAAATATTTGCAGAACTAGATAAAAGAATCTTAGGTACATACTACAGCTTATTGAATCCCTCTGATTTTCTTCAACATGTAAATCTGGCCCACATGTTGACAGTAATGAGAGACAGAAGGGTGATCATCCTTGCCCGGATATTTTTCTATATATGTGTAATCAAGTCCTAAATGTGGCATGCGTTGGTGAAAAGATATGCACATTTTAATGGGTTTGAAATACACTGCCAAATTGCCCTCCAGAAACGTTGTTCCAATTTACATAGCCACCACTGGAATATGAGAGTGTCCATTTCTCTGCATCCTGCCTACCACTCACATAATTATTCCTTTCAGCCACTGCCAACTTGAGACAAAAACAGTATTCCATTGTTATTGTGATTTTCGTTTCTTTGGCTACTACCGTAGTTGAAAAAAATTTTAAACCGCTTTATTAGTCGTTTATGTTTCTTCACTGGTAACTTGCCAGTTCATGCCCTTGCTTTATATTTCTCCTGTGGTGGTGGTGGTGGTGGTGGTGGTGTGTGTGTGTGTGTGTGTGTGTGTGTGTTTCTTATTGATTTCTAAGAGCTCAATATATTGAGGATAATAGCATCATTTCATTAACGTCTAAAAAAAAAAATCTGTCCTTGTTGATAATTTAATTTATCCTTTTTATAGTTTTGGGGGGAAAACGTTTATTTTTAGGTAATCATATATGTGAATACGTTCCCCTTTAATTGCTTAAAAGCCTTCTCTAACCCTATTATTGTGTAAATGTTCAAATCAATACTTTTAGTTTTCTTATAGATTTCTGTTTCTCTCTATGATCTGCCTGGATTTTATTTTGCAGTATAGTTTATGGTAGGGAATTAAATTAGTTTTGAAACATTAAACAAATATAATGTGTTGAATAAATCCATTCTTTATCCGATAATTTTAAGAGCTACCTTATTTTTTAAAATTTTTTAAATGTTTATTTATGTTTGAGAGAGAGACAGAGTGCAAATGGGGGAGAGGCAGAGAGAGAGGGAGACACAGAATCCAAAGCAGGCTCCGGGCTCCGAGCTGTCAGCACAGAGCCCGACGCGGGGCTCAAACCCACGAACCACAAGATCATGACCTGAGCCAAAGTCGGATGCTCAACCGACTGAGGCACCCAGGTGCCCCTGAAGAGCTACTTTATTAAACACTAATTTATCTATATATTATACGTGCATATACATTTATATATGATAATATTTTATATCCTATGTAAGTATATTAAAAATATATACTACAGATTAGTGTTCAGTTAATAATACATATGAATTTTCATTTTTCTTCTTGAGTAGTCTGTGCTATGCTATTGTCATTACTGTAGGTTTATGATAAATTATAAACAAAATACTTCACAAATTCTTACTTGCTTGGCTCTTTTTCTCACTGATTCTTCACATGAGCTCAAGAAATATTTTGTGAAAATTGAAAAGGAGAATCCTGGAATGACATTTGCTAGACTATTACTAAAATTTTAAATGAGGGTAAGAATTAATAGGTTTACAGTATTTTTCCCCATCCAGGAAGAGAGTAGTCTTTTCTTTTTTTAAACTATTTTTATGCCATTCAAGAAAGTCTTGTAGTATTTGCCATATGGCAAATGAATTTCTTTTAAGCCCATGTGCATATCGTTGTAAATGGAATATGTTTTATTAATTTCTATTAATTGCTGTCAATATAATTAATATAATCTAATTCTGTTAATTGGATATATTGTGTTTCATTTATATTAATTGCTGTTTTAGGGCAGTTTACTTTTCATACAATTAGTTTTTTAAGTTTAATGATTTTTGTACAATTTTTTTTGTCACTGATGCAATTTCTTCCTTTGTAATGCTTTCTTATCACAAAACCTTCTATTTTTAGGTTAGGGAAGTAACATCATTTACACCTGATGCTTTTACCTCCTCTTTTCCCATCATGTTTTCTGTTTTTCTTGACTTGCTGCATTATCTAGGATGTCTGGGAGAAAAACTGTAAATTTTGAAGGCAAGCGTACTTCTCTTGTTCCCTGTTTTCATAGGAACTTCTATGATATTTCACCGGTAAGTGTATTTTGATACATATTTTTGAAGTAGTCGTGTTAAGGAAGTAGCCTTCTAATCTTAGTTCTAAGTGCTTTTAGTTCTCTTGGGTTCGTACGTAAATAACTTAATCCAAGATAAAAGAAACAGCGTTGAGTTCAAAGTCGGGTACCATGTCACCAAAACTAGAGATGTCAGACATCCTGTACATAATGGATTACCCTGTATTTCACAAACAAGTGCGTCAGGATGTATAATCATTCTACATTTGATCTAGATCTGGCTCTCCTGATGACATCTGCCAGCCCGTAATCTTCCCCTTGCCAGTAATAATATGGCCCACGTTCGCCGAGAATAAAATATGGCAACCGTAACAAAAAGCGGACATGGAAACGAGGCTGTCGCATAGCGGGCTGGGTTTGCTCAGGTCAAGCTGTGCCCTCGTGTTTTCATTCTATAATCAGCACAGTCCCAGGTGCAGCCCTGAACTTCACTGTGAGAAAGGAAGGGTAGGGCAGGTTGTTAGGGTTTGAAATCGTGACTCTGGAGAACACCTGGGCACATCCACTGAGCCATCTAGTGGCTGCAGAGCGCGCCTGAAAAACAAACAAAAACAGAAGACCCCCCCCCCCCCCCACACACACACACACACTGGTGTGATTTCAATTTCAGACTAGAGATGAATGGGACAACATCGCTGAACCTGCCCCCATCTCCCAACTCAACAGTCCTCCGAATCAACGATGGGAGTGCAGTCACTACCGACGTGCAAAGGATGTGGTCAGCACACGGGAAGCATATCCAGACTGATGCAGAAGCGTACACAACTCAGACGTGCATTTATGGGACGTGTGCAAAACGATCACTGAGGAGAGAAAATGTAGGCTAAGGCAGCACCAGATTGCGGTCAGGGGCCACCAACACGATAAGAGAAAAGCCTGAGTGCAGAGGAGTTGCTGGCACGAATGTGTACATGCACAGACCGTGACTGCTAAGAGGAAGGGGCTATAGTTGGACAAAATGCATTCCTAATAGAGGCAAAGTCCATGGCTCTTAAAGCATCCCACCCGGTTTGGACAGCGATAAAATTACCAACGCTATCTTTCATGTCTTCCTTGAATTTCTTCTTCTGTCTACATACAGGACCCAAAACAAAAACAAAAACAAACCACCACCACCAACGAAAAAACCAACAAGTAGACCAAAAAAGGAGTCAGCTTGGATCATAGCTGAGAAAGCCAAAGAACAAAGATAAAGCAAATTGATAGCTTTCGAATGTTAATAGGGTTTGTCACCTCCGAGAGTGTGTAAATTAAAGACATCTGTCTGGTCTCAAATAAATTCCAAAAATCCCAAACTAATTGCTTGGTATACACAATGCGAAACCTCAGAATTCCATGCAAAAATAAACCTTCGTTTGGAAAATAAACTTCATACAGTCATGATAAAAGAAGTCTTGTCAATAAGCCAGCGCTTAATACAGAAGGATTATTTTGAAATAAACTTCTTCAGACTTCGTTAGAATCGGAAAGAACTGTGAAAATAGATCCGCCGACCCAGGTCCTTAGGTATGTGGTGGCGTTTGGAGACGCTTGGCTGCAGTGAGTGCAGGTTGACATCAGAAAGCTCTGTGGGCTTCCTGGCAATTTTAGTCACTTATAACACACAAAAGGGAAATAACATGGTTTTTCTCGTCTGACCTCTGAAAAATAAGTACAGCAACACGGTTCCCCACGGAAAGGCCAGATGAATCACAACACAGGCTCTCACATCTTTGACGGACGTACTCTTCCTTTGGCTGGCACGTTCCAAAAGGGGGTTATTAGCGTTGTTTGCCAGACGGGTGGGAACGAAAAGGCGTCTTTAAACATTTTCTACAAATGGATCAATATTGGCAAAGTCCTCTCTAGGAAGTATATTAGTGCATTAGGAATAATTCTAGATGAGTATCATACCGCAGAGGGAAGGAGGGTAGTTTCATTTCATGCTGGTCGAACTCAGACACTCACAAGAGCACTGCATGGTCAGAGGCATTAATGGCCGGAAAAAGAGCCCACAGTTAAATATGCTCAGGCAAGACACGAAAGCGTATGGACTGACTTAGGTAAGCTGTAGGAAGGATGGAATCTGGGTTCTCCGGGTCCAGCTCATTATTTTATTCCAGAATCCTAGTGTGGACACCCCAAATGAAACTCATTCTCTCTGTGTCCTCGCAGAAATAATCACCTACGCCCCCACCCCTACCTCTAAGGCTGGTGCTTATTTTTGGAATTGGTTAAGGTCTAACCAAAAAAGTACAGAGGAGGTCCACTATGGTTTTTCAGAACGGTTCTGCCCATTACACTCTATGCTCTCTTGCCGGTAAGCCTCCATGACCCCTCGAAGGCATACACGCCTGCCCGAGAGCACACTCTGCCCCATGATGGAAGATGCCAGGTCTCCAACTAGAAGCTGCCATTGGTTTATGACCCAGCCTCGCTGCGTGTTTGAGTGGAGTGGGTTTTGACGAAAAACCTCATGTATCTCCTAGAACAGGCTTGCTTCTCATTCCTCTGAGCTACAGTCCCTTTTTATTTTAATTTTGTTAAGTTTTATTTAGAGAGAGAGAGAGAGAAAGCACAAGTGGGGGAGAGGCAGAGAGAGAGAGGGGGGGAGGGGGGAGGGAGGGAGGGAGGGAGGGAGGGAGAGAGAGAGAGAGAGAGAGAGGGAGGGAGAGAGAGAATTCCAAGCAGGCTCCACACTGTCAGTGCAGAGCCTGATGCAGGGCTCGAACTCATGAACTGTGAGATCATGACCTGAGCTGAGATCAAGAGGCAGATGCTTAACTGACTGAGCCACCCAGGCTCCCCTACAGCTCCTTTCTAGAACTAACTTCATGAGCCCCCTTAAGAAACTCAGGCGTACATGCAGTCAACATTTGCCTTGTACTGGTTAGACCAGATGGGAGCAGCTGTCTCTGACGAAGGCCTACGGCAGATACGGGTCCCTCCCGACCCCATGTCCCTCGGTCACATCCTCCCCCGCTGCCCCTGTCTTGGTTGCAGCTTCAACTGTCCAACTGCTGGCTGAGATCCTTAGAAGATCAGCAAGCCTGTTCTTTCTGGTTTATCAGGATATTTCGAGATGGCCTTCAACTGGATCTTACATATTTGAAAGTCTTCTCCCTGTGCTAGTTATAAAATCCAAAGTCTCTGTATAAAACACAGAAGCACAGGGTCGTCCGTGAGGCTGAGTCACTGTCGTTGTGGCCTGGAGCAGCTGATGTTAGAATCACGCTTTTTTCTCTCGGCCCTTCCAAAACTGCAGAGCCCGTGAGTGCCTCATTCATCCCTTGTGGGCTCCCACTCTTCCGTTTGATACTTCTCCCATGTTTGCCTCAGTAAATCATCTCTCTCTCTCTCTCTCTCTCTCTCCCCCTCTCAATCTGGGCCCACCCTGGTCTCAGTAAAACCTGTCTCTTCGATTTGAGTCTTTTTAGTTTGTAATCAGGGTACGACGCCAATTATAAGCTGTGAAGTCTGATTCTGATAGCTCCCAGGCAGGCCCTTCAGGCAGTAGGGTCACAGAATGACCGAGGCTAGAATTCAGATGGGCAGAGAACATGGGCTTTCTTTATGCTCTCGAAAGGATCCAGTCTCCCTCAAAAAACTCTGCCCATTCAGCAGCAAACTTGCCTTACAAGTATGATCCACTAGTGTATTGAAGAAGAAAGAAGAAAGCAGAAGAAAAAAGAAAGAAGAAGGAAGGAGGAGGAGAGGAGGAGGAGGAGGAGAGGAGGAGGAGGAGGAGGAGAGGAGGAGGAGGAGGAGGAGGAGGAGGAGGAGGAGGAGGAGGAGAAATGCTTCCTTCTTTTCCATACTTCTCGTTGGAAATTAGCTCTCCCAGGCTGTCCCATACCTACAATATGACCCTAACACTGCCATGAACACATTGCTGGCTTCCGTGACAGACTGGAAAGTGTGAGATGCAGTGTACCTTTTTCCTACTACACAAATCAAAGTTCCTAAGAAATCTGGGGACTGGGGAAGCAAGCAGGAGGTGAAGCCAGCTCATCTCCCTGCAACGAACCAGGGCTTTTGATATCAGTGAGCCAACTTCAAGGACTACTTGATTTTGTAGACGTCACAGAATCGTCAACCAGAAAGGAGAAAGAAGAGGAAAACAATATGATTACCTTCATAATAGAACTAGACACAAGCATTTGAGAGGTTTTTTTTTTTTTTAATTTTTTAAAAGTTTACTTACTTTGAGAGAGACAGAGACAGAGCGTGAGGAGGGGAGGGGCAAAGAGAAAGGGAAAGAGAGAGAATCCCAAGAAGGCTCTGCGCTGACAGTGCAGGCCTTGAACTCGTGAACTATGAGATCATGACTTGAGCCGAAATGAAGAGTTGGATGTTTAACCAACTGAGCCACTGAGGCACCCCAAGCATTTGAGAGTTTTTAGCAGAGGGTAGTGGAGCTAGAGGAGTGGGTGAGGTTATCGAGTGAGACCATACAGATCTAGAAGAGAGGAGGAGAGAACAAAGTCTGTAGGAGGAAAAAGAGAGGTTATGAGGCACGGCTACCAGTGCAAGGGGCAGGGGGACGAAGGAGGAGCAGACTCATACAAACTGAGGGAGGAGGGCATTTCGGAAAAGACGTCTCTGTAAGTGGCAAGGGCCACAGATCAAATATGATAGGAACCAAAAATAGTCCATTACATCCCACAAGGAGAAAGGGACCGTTTTCTTAGAATCGAGAGATTAGGAACAGCTCCTGGTGGTTAGAAATGAACAGCATTATAAATGGTACACTGTATGGGGCAGCTGGGTGGCTCGGTCGGTTAAGCCTCTGACTCTTGATCTCAGCTCAGGTCTTGATCTCAGGGCGGTGAGTTCAAGCCCTGCTTTTGGGCTCCATGCTTGGTGTGAAACTTACTTAAAAAAAAAATAGCATAACATAACATAACCTATAAAATAATATAATATAACCTATAAAATAACATAACATAACCTATATAATAACATAAAATAACCGATAAAATAACATAAAATAAAATTAAAATTAATTAATTAATTAAAAAACACTGTATGCTTAGCTCTTCAAGTTGGTTGCCCATTGCTCTCACAAACTTCCCCAATCTCAATGGCTTAAAACAGCACAAGTTACTGGGGCGCCTGTGTGGCTCAGGCGGTTAAGCGTCCGACTTCGGCTCAGGTTCACGATCTCACAGCTCGTGAGTTTGAGCCCCTAGTCAGGCTCTGTGCTCTCAGCTGGGAGCCCGGAGCCTACTTCAGATTCAGTGTCTCCCTCTCTCTGCCCCTTCCCTACTCACGCTCTGTCTCCCTCTTCCTCAAAAATAAATAAACATTAATTAAAAAAAAAAAAAGGCAGCGCAAATTATCTTACAGTTCTGGACATCAGAATGGGTCTTCCTGGGTTAAGGTCAAGGTGCACTCAGGGCTGTGTTCCTTCTGTCTCCCTTAGAGCCTTCATTTCCTTATCTTCCTAGCTTCCAGAGGCCACCTGCATTCCTTGGCTGGCAGTGCGTTTCCACCTCTTTCTGACTCTGGCGCTCCTACCTCTCTCTTCTGGTTTATAGACTTTTGTGACTAGAGTGTACCTACCCAGATAATCCAGGACTATCTCCCCATCTAAAATCAACTGGTTAGCAACCTTAATTCCATCCGCAGCCTTGGTCTTCCTTTGTCATAGAAGACAATGTGTTCACAGGTTCTAGGGATTAAGACACGCACCTTTTGGGGGGGGGGGGCAGGCATTATTCCGCCTACCACCTTCTCCAACTTGGTTGTCTTAATTGTACGTCTTAGAGATTAACTACATGTGCTACGTAGTCAGGAATGATACTCAAGGTATTTAACAACTAGTACGCAGGAAACAAATAGACCAAAATAGATACTGGATACGGTGCTGAGGGCCTACTGTCATTGGAAGCATTAACCCTCTTCATAATCAGTTGTATTAGGAGGGATGTTCAGGGACTTGGAGATGGGGGTGGGGGGGGAATGAAGACAGGGTGGGATGGTCCAGCAAGTGGAGGGCACTTCAGAAACTGAAGGCAGAAGTTCTCTGTCATAGAAGCTTATCAACATTTTTTAACTAATTTATTTAAATTCAAGTTCATTAACATACGGTGTAGTGTTGGTTTTGGGGGGTGGAACCCAGTGATTCATCACTTACAACACCCAGTGCTCATCCCAACAAGTGCCCTCCTTAATGCCCATCCCCCATTTAGCCCATCCCCCACCCACCTCCCCTCCAGCAGCCCTCAGTTTGTTCTCTGTATTTCAGAGTCTCTTATGGTTTGCCACCCTGTTTTTTATCTTATTTCTCTCTCCAATATTTGTAATAACTGATAGAACCACACCACTGAATGCCAGCTAAGCATCAGCCCTATGTGTGTTTTATATGCCTACATACATGTAAATTCATGGGAAGAAAGTTCTGGAAGGAAATACACTAAACCGTTCATAGTAGTTACCACAAAGGGGCTACTGGTGCTGGAAAGAACTATCAAAGGCACTTGGGGTTTTCTCTTAGCATTTCTATTTTTTACAAAGAGAATCTATTCCTGTGTTGTTATGTACTTAAATTTAAGAACGAAAAGGTGGGATGCCTGGGTGGCTCAGCCGGTTGAGTGTCCAACTTCAGCTCAGGTCATGATCTCATGGCTCTTGAGTTCCAGCCCCGTGTCAGGCTCTGTGCCGACAGCTCGGAGCCTGGAGCCTGCTTCGGATTCTGTGTCTCCCTCTCTCTCTGCCCCTCCCCCGCTTGCACTCTGTCTCTCTCTCTCTCTCTCTCTCTCTCAAAGTAATAAATAAACATTAAAAAAAAATTTTTTTTAAAGAATGAAAAGGGCCTGAGAAATAAACACCAATAGTAGAGGCCAGAGTTGAGGTAGGAGAATATAAGTCAAATAAGAATTGAAGTATTAGCTCTATAATCCGAGGTGCCTGTGTTTTCAGATGCATTTTTCATGTAACTGAACAAATAAATTCTAAAATGTGTCTGTCCAACTGCATCAATTCTAAAATGCATGGAGTGTGCAACAGATTCAGGCTTTTAAAAGAATTTTGTATAGGATAAAGGTGGCATTTTATTTTTTTTAAGTTTATTTTTATTTTTATTTTTTTGTAATCTCTACACCCAATGTGGGGCTCAAACTCACAACCCGGAGATCAAGAATCACATGCACTTCTGACTGAGCCCGCCAGGTGTCCCAAAGGTGGCATTTTAAATCACTTGGGAAAGTATGCACCTTTCATGAAATGCTTCGAAATCACCGTATTTCTACTTCGAAAATAAATCTTTGAGTTCTCGCAGAAATCAATTCCAGGAGTAAAGTAATTAAATGTAAAAGCAAAATTATATGCAAATATAAAGGTGCTTCTTAATGTCTGAACAGGGGTAGCCTTCTAAAACATGACCCAAAGAGAAGGCATAAATGGAAAGTCTGACTATATTAACATGTAAAATTTTATTTATATGGGAAAAGATACCATAAAAAATATTAAAAGGCCAAGAAAGACTGTGAAAAACTACTTGAAACACATTTAAACATAAATTAAGAACCAGATAAATCTAGAGAACTTGCAATCAATAAGAGGCGAACCATCCAGAAGACAAATTAACAAAGGACGCAGAAGAGGAAATGCTACAGCCAATGAACGCATAAAAAGATGCTCAATTTCCCTGTAATTCAGCAAGTACAACCTAAAATAACACTAAACGTTTCCCTCTTAGGTTGGTAAAATGAAACTGGCCATTAATAGCTAGTATTAGTGGATGGAAGCAAATTCTTACATAACATTGCCATTGGCTTAGCCATTTTGGAAGACAATTGAGAAATATTTGTTAGAGAAGGAGATCTAATCTCACCCTACTAGGAAACAGTTTCATCCTACTTACGTTAAGAATAGAATAGATTAAAATCATATCCCAAGAGATACAAATATACATGTGTGATTGCACAGGAGAGGGTCCAGAAGGGCCACCCCAAATAGTGAAAGCAGGTGAATCATCTTGACATAGGTCACGGGGCATGGGAAGAGGTGCCAGGAAATCAAGGGAGTGCTTAGCTTTCCCTTATTTTTTGGATTTTTAGAGTGAGACTAGAATCCCTATGCTTCCTATGAAATAAAAAGAATAAAATTACTATTAAATTGAAAATTTACATGACATGCTTATGGAGGCTTCAGAAAACAGTAGCTATCTGAATCCTCAGGCCCCAAAGCTTGGGGTCCAAGCCCTGTAGCGTTCATGCCATGGGACCTTGGGAAAATCATTTAGCAACTCTGCATGTTCATTTCCTCACCTGTAAACCAGAGATTTCATAACTGCCACGTTATTGTTCACAGTTGTTTGGCGAACTAAATGCAGCAAGTATGTGGGAGGGCCTTATAATCTATAAAATGCAATTCTGATGTCAGCTAGAACCGTTACTAATTACGTGGATAATTTTCAGTTAACATCTAGCTATGGATGAATATTTGAAAAGCCATATTTCCAAATGAAATGACATCTGCTTAAAGTAGATTATGGTTAATCTGTTTCTCCCTCTGAACAGTCCCTCTCTGCCTTCCCTCCTTTCCTCCTTCCATCCTTTTCTCTACCTTCCAGATTGCAACAACTATCACGAGTCTGATTTATAAACTCCAGGACTGTTTTAAAAATATAATTTCATGTACATAAGTAAGTCCTTCACTTCTCTATGGCTGTCAGCATCATTCCTTGTCAATTTTTTAAAGTCATTATATATGACTTATAAATTGCAGCCTCCAACACTTTGAGTTAAATTTACAACCACCGAACCTGCAAAAGCCCGTGGTTCTCATGGTACCATGGTCACTTTTTAGGCGAGAAGCTCTGAAACAGGAGTGAACGTTTCTTGGTCCCTTATTACATATGCAATACACATTTACATACGTTGTGTCAGTTCTTAAGATAACCAAGTACAAGTTTTATCTCCCCATTGTAGAGATTATGAAACTGGCTAACCACGTCAGGTTATTCCGGAAGCTCTTCACTTCGCATGATGAACACACTGAACCGAGCCACCATGGTTGCCCTGCCGACTGAAGCAGTGTCTAACTGGTCTCCTGCACCCCCTCTTGCCTCCTGCAGTCTCTTCCCACACTGGATCAGAGCGAAGTCTTGTCACTTCTGCCCAAAGCCTTCTTGTAGCCTGTCCCCCTCCCTAGAGTTAAGAATCCTTACACAAGCTGCAAAGACCCCGTACCATTTGGCCTCTGCTACCCGTACGACTTACCTTCTGCCTCCTTCACTCCATTTCTGCTGCACTGGACTCTGTGCCCTTCCGAGGACACCCCAGACATGCTCCTGCCAATGGCAACCGGTTGTTTCTTCTGCCTGAATGTCCCGCCTTCAAATGTCTTCAAGTCACACTCTGCTTTCCTTCAAGTCTTTTTGCAAATGATATCTTCTCAGGGACGTTTATCAAAACCAGCTGCTGACTTCTATAACTCCACATTACTTCTCCTTAGTGACCACTGTTTTATGACATGGTCACTTACTTTGCCTGTCTGCCTTTCCCTTAAGAAGGTGTAAGTTCCTTGAAGTCAGAGGATTTTTTTTGTCTTTTTTTTTCTAAGCCCTGTGTACCCGGAATAGTACCAGGTGCTAGTACTTAGAAAATATCCACTGAATGAATAAAACAACTCTTCAAAGTCTATTTAACAAGCAAGGAGTGGATATTGAGTCCAAACAAATATCTAACACCAGCCAGTGGATTCTTTTAAGCCAAGCAGCCTCCTAGTGAAGGATCGAGGTCCATTATGGGAACTGTTGCTAGAAATTTGGAGAATAACTGAGCAACTTCCTTCTCTGCAGCAGAAGCGGAAGAAGAAAAGATGGTCTGTGTGTTCAGTCCAGTGATTCCACTTATGCTTGGGGGATCTGAGGGAAGGAATGGGAACTTTGTTCCATTCCCGGCACTTGAACCTGGAAGATAGAATCTACAATCAGATAAACAGATACCTGCCCTCCACACTGTGAGACAGAGAACCAGATGTGGTAGTTTTCACATCATGCAGAAAGCCCCTATTTTTCTTCCTGACTTAATTTAAACCTCTCCTGCCTGGACATGACCTCTAACAGAGAATCATTAGAAGCTTACCTATACGCCAGGAAAAGATATCAAGGAAGGAAAATAAATAGCCAAATGTTTAGAAATACTTTTGATTCGTATCAAGTTTGAAGGACTTAAGCAATTATTAGGCACGTAGCATGGAATTATTGAGGACTAGCCTTTTCTGTCTGCAGTCTCCTTTTGCCCTAAATCATGTACACTCAGGCTTCTTCCTCAGCGAGCTTTCTCTGAAAGTTGATAGGGCACAGTTTCAGCAGGTTCGGCAGATTCAGAGGGCAGAGTTAGAACTCCTCTGGAAGCCAGCTCTGTGCTTCAGGAGGAAACACAGCTCATCCGTCGAAAGTCCCAGAAACCAGCCTATGAATTACCCTCCAAGGCCATTCCACTCTTAACACATCTACCATCAAGTACCGTATTTCACTTCTTTTGTTCCTTTTATAGATCACATTGTGACAAATGCAAGTGGAAACTTTCCAGGAAAAATAAGTTTATCTGCACAGAACCCTACAGCACCCCATGGCAATTTATTATTTTTCAATTAAATTTACTGCTAGTTGGCAGTTGCCCTAGTTTAATTTTCTGCTGTTTGTTTACCGAACAGGGAAACACATAACACAAAGCATAATAAAAGTCAGATTGAGTTAATTAAATGTAGAACCAGGAAACTCTAACTCTGCCTTTTGAACAGTCTTCTCACTAGATCTCGTTGAAAAATATCATTTTTAGCTGAAATTTATTTTGACATTTGCAATACATTATTTATTCGGGTCACATTTTCTTTTCTACAGCCCCAGGAAAGGAGCTGACATTAGTTCATGCTAGTTTTGTCGGGGGATGAAAGGGACTGACAGGTAGTGTTGGGAGACACCCAAACATTTAGACCAACTTGGAGTTCTTTTGTGGGCAAATGGTGGTATGGTGCTGCCATCTTTGAGAAGGTTGGTGGTGGGTATATTGACCAGGACACATCAAGAGGGATCAAAGAATAGACTGTAATTAGACTGCCTCATTTCAAGACATCTTTAGAAACTCTTTGATACAGTCACGTGATCACAGTGACTTCTGTACGCAGGATATCAGCATCTCAAGAGCAAGAACAAGAACAAGAAAAATAAGACATAAATTGATAAGAGATTGCTTTTAAGGAGTAGAGTAGTGAATTGTGAAATGTCTAAAAAAATCAGTGGCATTTCTTGGGTCACCTCTGTCATGTGCATGTAAGATACATTTCAATCTATACCTTCAAAGGGCATAGGAAGCTATGATGGAAAGTTGAATAAATGTCAGTTCATCTTAGGGGATTTAACCACATATATTCAATTAAAGTATATATGACTTTCCAGGCTCATGATTGATTTTAATACATGCTAGAGTTATTTAGAGGTGTAATTTTCAAGGAGAACCTTCTGGGAAGCTCTAAAAAATTCTGTCCCAATATATAGCAGACTCATTCAAAAACAAAGAGAAAGAAAAACTTTTTCCCTATTATTTTATTAACGATAATAGGTTTTAGTTTCCAGGCCAATACAAATAGGCTTCTTCTCCTGGGGCACCTGGGTGATTCAGTCGGGTAAGCATCTGACTTCAGCTCAGGTCATGATCTCGCAGTTCAAGCCCTGTGTCAGGCTCTGTGCTGACAGCTCAGAGCCTGGAGCCTGCTTCGGATTCTGCGTCTCCCCCTCTCTCTCTACCCCTCCCCCACTCGCACTCTGTCTCTGTTTCTTTCAAAAATAAATAAATGTTAAAAAAAAAATTTAAATAAACAAATAGGCTTCTCCAACTATTACACATTTTGCACAAGATGCAAAAGGCACTATTGTTCGATTATGAACCAAAATTATAATTTTTATTTAACTATTAACATTATTAAAGTATTAAAATAGTACTGGAGATTCCTTGTTTACTATTATCTATATTTACCTGTGTAAAATTTAAAAATTTTGTTATTCAAAAGTAATAAATGCTTATTACATAAAAATGTGGAAAAAACAGAAAAATACATATATGAAAACTGCATTTATACTTAAGCTTCCAGAGCCATTAAGGTAATTACTATTTGGCTTTTGCTTGCTGTGATATCCAACAATAATTTTATATGTTCATGCGTAAAAATTTATTTTAGTTATACCTATATTATTTTTAATTTACATTAATTTAGTTATACCTGTAATCGATTTTTTAAATCTCAAACAAAGCAAAGTTAATATTCTTATATAATCCATCCTTTCTCCGCATCCTCCCTCCCCCACCTCAACCAAAATACAGCTTCAATTCCACAATTACCACCAGAAATAACCAACGATGTTAATTTTATGTGCACATTTCTAGATACTTTTACAGATAATTATGAGCATATATGAACATATAGAAATAGTTATGCTTTAACTTCCTGGTTTTTAAACATAATCAGTACCAAAACATACATAAGTACAGTTACTCACTTTTTTTTTTACTTAAAACTATGTAATGAATATTTTTCTGTATCGGTACACAAAGTCCCAGCAAGTCTTTTTAGTAGCTATCTAATATGCAGAAATTATTTAACTAGTTCTCATATCGCTAGAAACACCAATTGTTACCAACTTCTTCTGTTTTGTAAACCCTTGGAATTCAGCTCTTTTGGACAAGTGTATTTCTCTGAGGTTAATACTAACATGTAGATTTGCTAGGTATAGAAATAATACAACAAGAACACTGAGCTATACTTAGGCATCACAAAAAACTGAGAAGTCACGGAAAGCAAAGAATTGGGCTTGCTCATCTCAACCATTAAGAGCTTCCATTTATTACTCTGAAAACAAACCTTAAGTTGCTGAGAAAGCTTTTACTGCTGCATTGTTTATCCTCACTAATACATTTTGGATCTATGATTAATTTTCACATTAGACATAGTTTTAAGATTTTGCAATTAATTTAAATTAGCAAACCTTAAAACAAACTTTTTTTAGGGGCGCCTGGGTGGCTCAGTTGGTTGAGCATCCGACTTTGGTTCGGGTCATGATCTCACGGTTTGTGAGTTCGAGCCCCGCCATCAGGCTCACTCCTGTTAGCCTGTCAGCGCAGAGCCGGCTTCGGATCCTCTGTCCCCCTGTCTCTGCCCCTCCCCTGTTTGCGCTCTCCCAAAACTAAATAAATATTTTAAAACAAAACAAAAAACTAACATTTTTTTTAAAAGATTTCATTCTTAAGTAATCTCTACACCCAACACGGAGTTCGAACTCACAACCCTGAGACCAAGAGTTGCACATTCTACCAACTGAGCCAGCCAGGCACCACCCCCCCCCCCCTTAAAACTAATTTAAAGTGATGTCAACGAAACTGGCAAAGTCAGGACCTTGGAAAATGATCTCCTCCATAAAAGCAATGAGAATATTGCAAAGTTGTCAGAATTAACTTTTTCCAACTCTGGAACTTAACCAAAGCTTCAGAAATCCAGGGAGTGTTTATTCAAGAAAAATGGCTGAATCTTGATAAGAACAGCAACTTTGTAGAACTTCAGCTGTTCATATTCCCATCCCCTCTATCCAACTTTGCAGTGTCCCTGACGGCCAACAGACTATGATCACAGTAAAAATGAACAGCCTGGCAATCACACTAAAGGGCTGATCTGGATAGGAACTTGTTCCAAACTCCATTCCCTGTCTGGGGGTTCACTGGAAGACCCTGCTTGAAAGACTGTCTTGAGCTGACCTGACCCCGAGTTCTCCCAGTATGAGCTGTTTTTTTGCCCAAAGAAACTTGTTGAAAACAATCATAGACAATTGTTTAACATCATGACTGCCTAAGATGGCAACAAAAGGTCAGGTGCACAAGAGGCCGATCAAAAAGCTTAAAAGGAAAATCTAGGGAATAAAATGTCCAGAGTTGGCTTTGAGAAGCTCTGATACATTGCTGGGAAGTCAGAAAGACCACATGCACGTGCGGGGTTGTGTACCTGTCCAGGGCTATGAGCATTCTCAGGAAAGAAAAACTGAGAAGGCCCTAAGCTCTCACCTTTGGCTAACTTTGAGGCTCTGAGCAAGCAGGCAGCGAAGGCTGAGAGAGGGTTGTAAAGTGTGCCGCCAACACACACACCAGACCCGATGGCAAATGTGGGGACATTTACTGGTTATAAGCATTTCAGGAAATCTCTGTTCAATCATTAACTGACCACTAAGTGAACTTAAGCAAGACTTCAAGGGTCACCCATGAAAGAGAATGTATATTGGAGAGAATCACTTCAGAAAAGTCATTAAACAATAAAAAATAACAACAAAAAACAGTCACAGCGGCAAACCCTGAGGGAAGAGGTGAGGAGAATCTAATTTCCAATGATATTACCTCATATTACTTAAAATGTTCAGTTGTCAACAAAAAATTAGGGTAGGGAAGAGAACAAGATAGTATGGCCCATACCCAAAAAGAAGAAGTCAGTAGAGGCTATCCTAAGAAAGCACAGATATTGGCCTTACTAGACAAAGACTGTAATGCTTATTTTTGAGAGAATCTGAAATGGGTCTCACTGGGCTAAAATCAAGGCATCGGCAGGGTTGTATTTCTTTCTGGAGCCTCTAAGAAGAATCTGTTTCCTGATCTTTTCCAGTTTCTAGAGGCTTCCTGCATTCCTTCACTCATAGCCCTTTTCCATCTTTAAAGCCAACAATGGCAGATCAAATCTCTCTCACGATGCTATTTCTCGGTTTCTCGCTGTTCTGCCTCTTTTTACCCCATTTTAGGACTCTTGTGGTTTAGGATGGCACTGGACACGCCAGATAACCGATGATAATGTCTTTATCTTAAGGACAACTTATTAGCGTACTTAATTCTCTCTGCAATCTTCATTCTTCCTTGCAGTGTGACAATATATTCACAGATTCTGGGGCAGGACATGGAAATTTGGGGGGACCATCATTCAGATCAACAGTGGATGTGAGTAATCAGAAGAATGTATCAGCAAACCTGAAGACAGGTCACTTGAGGTGATCCAGTGTGAGGACCAGAAATAAAAAAGGAATAAAGAGAAATAAACATAACCTCAGAGACTTGTAGGACATAATCGAGCAGACCAATATACTCATAACAGGAGTCCTGGAAGGAAAGGAGAGAGAGAAGGAAGCAGAGATAATTATTATCCTTTATTATTTGAAGAAATAAGAGTAAACTTTTTTTTTTTATTTGATGGTACTGTGCTCATCATTTTCTCCTTGGGTGACAGATTAGAAAAATACAAAACCAATAACAAAACCTGTGGCATACAGGGCCAGATTAGATAAATAAGTAACTAAACAAACAAATAAATAGTATTTGCTGGCCAAAAAAAAAAAAAATTGCTAATTAAAAACTGGCACGTAAGCAGAAACACTGGTTTCTGGTACTATATATCCTTCTGAAAGAAAGTAAAATACATTTTGACCCACCGCTCCCCCATTTTGGTGTTTCTCCCTTGTGTTACCATCTCCTCAGAAACCTGAATCTGTCCAAGTTCCATAATTTTCTTCTCAATTTATTTCCTATTCTGTTTTTGACCCAAGCTGTGAGTTCGTGTTCTACATATTGGCACGTGGAGGCTCTTGGCTTCCTTTTCTTTTTGTCATATATGTACCCCTTAAAATTTGGATTCACTCTTTATATGCCAATTGGGACAGTAAGTGCAGCCTCTAGAGATCGTCGGTGTGGTAGCCACGAAGCTTCTGCGTGATTATCATTTACAGGTCCTTTCACTACAAACGGAGCAGTTCTTAGTGTGGTGGTTGGTCACAGGGCCAATGGGTAGGTCTTAAGTAGAGTTCCATCCCTCAGATGGTAAGAAGTATTTCAATCATTTTTCTCCTGGCAGAAAACAGGTCATCAGCACTGTCCCACTGTTTTAAGACTTAAGATCGGGTGGCAAAAGTCAAACTGGTGAGTCAGAAACAGAGACAAGGATTCTGGGGTAAGGAAAGCTTGAGAAATTTGTCCAGTGAACAGTCTTGTTGAATGCTGAGCGGTTCATGAAGCTGACAAGTTGGGGATGGAAAACACTGTCCTCTCGCAGGGGTGAACTCTGAAACACAATTATCCTCCAGGGCACCCTCCTTATGACTCTACTCATTTGGATTGTAAGAAAGAGTCTACAGGGGCGCCTGGGTGGCTCAGTCGGTTAAGCGTCTGACTTTGGCTCAGGTCACGATCTTGCGGTTCGTGAGTTCAAGCCCTGCGTCAGGCTCTGTGCTGATGCCTCGGAGCCTGGAGCCTGCTTCCGATTCTGTGTCTCCCTCTCTCTCTGCCCCTCCCTTGCTCATGCTCTGTCTCTCTCTGTCTCTAAAAAATAAATAAATGTTAAAAAAAATTTTTTTTTAAGAGCCTACATATTTTTTTTTACTGGATTGTCTCAACCTAGCCCTTTATGAATTTATAACTAGTAAAATATTATTTAAGAGAGGACTGTCCTTGCAAGAATATGACTGGTCTTAGCAGAGTTTCAAGGCCTCAGAAATGCTCATTTAAAAAAAAAAAAGAAAAATGAAAGAAGTCAAAGGTTTTACCAACTCATCTAATTCCAGATGAACGAACAGTCGCAGTGTTGTTGATTCCGTAAAGCTTCCTAGACTTTCATTGCAATTTGTCCTATAAAGCACGTGCCCTGTTACTCTTATGGATAAGAACATTTTAAACTTGGGGATTAACTCCTTTAGAAGTATCCCATTGACAATCCGCTTTTACACAGACAAGGTTTCCAAGATAAGTTAACTTGGGTATGACACTAGCTAATTGGAAAAAAAATTAATCTTCTTTTAAGAACCATGATTAATTTATGAGTTTTACACACTACACTTGCCTAATTAACTGGAACTTCTGCTTTTTCTTCTGACTCGAAAATTGCCACCAGATCAACCAGTGGAAACACCTTTAATTTGGTTTCTTGTGCCTTTTTGACGTCATCTCTGAACTTAAGAACCTTTGCTCCAAAGCAACAAGGTATTCAAGCTACAAAATTATCTCTACTCTAAATGTCCAGTGTTTTTGTAATGGTTTCTTGTTTTATTTTGTTGGCATTCTTTTTTGTTTTTTTGTTTTGTTTTTGTTTGTGTTTGTTTGTTTTAGTGGAGAACTTTACTAGGGGACAAAATTTGGGAACCAGATGCAGATATCATACTATTTCACATGAATACTGGTGTCCTTGAATGATGTAATCTGTATTTCTACTCTGTGCACCCTTTCTTTTTGATCAAAATATCTTGAAATCACATTTAACATGTGTACATCTCATTAAGTCTCCCTGTCAATGGTATTCTAATTCTGTACCGATTATCTGAAATTTTAAAAACTACAAATAAACCATTAAAACTAATAATACAGTTTATCAGCAAGGTTGCTAGGTATAAAGTCAATATTAAAATGTTGATTGAAGTTTTACACACCAATAGCAAGTTGTGAGAAACAGAATTCTATTTATTTTTACTTTTTAAATTTTAATTCCATCATAGTTAGCATACTGTGTTATGTTAGTTTCAGGTGTACAATACAGTGATTCAACACTTCTATACATCACCTGGTGCTCACCACAAGTGCCCTCCTTAATCCCCATCACCTATTTCCCCCAGCTTCCCCCCACCTCCCCTCTGGAAACCCTCAGTTTTTTCTCTATAGTTAAGAGTCTGTTTCTTGGTTCCTCTCTCTCTCTCTCTCTCTCTCTCTCTCACTCTCTCTCTCTCTCTCTCTCTGCTTTGCTCATTTATTTTGGTTCTTAAATTCCACATATGAGTGAAATCATATGGTATTTGTCTTTCTTTGATTCATTTTGCTTAGAATAATACTCTCTGGCTCCATCCATGCCATTGCAAATGGAAAGATTTCATTCTTTTTTATGGCTGAGTAATATTCCATTATGTGTTATATACGATATATATGATATATATCATATCATGTGGACACTTGGGCTGCTTTCATAATTTGGCTATTGTAAATAATGCTGCAATAAACACAGGGATGCATGTATCCCTCTGTATTAGTGTTTTTGTAGTTTTAAAAAATCCCTAGGATTACAAAGAATCAAGTAGCTGGAATGAATCTAACAAAAGATGTGTAAGAATTCAATGCAAAAAATTACAAAACATTATTAAGAGGAAGTAAATGGCACATAAACATATGAAGGATATATCATGATTATTTAATCGGAAAACTCAATATTGCAAAAATGTTAATTCTCTCCAAATTGATTATAGCTTTAGGGCAATCCAATAAAAAGTACAACTCTTTTTTTGTGCAATTTGACAGGGCGATTCTGAAATGTGTATGGAAATGCCATTTAGGTGGCATGGGTATTAGTGCCTAGATGAAAACAAAATAAAAGGCCAAAGAAACAGAAATAAGATCCTAGAAAGACATCCATGGATATCCAGAAACTTGTTTCATAGCAAAAATGGCATTGCAGAACTATAAGAAAGTAACAGCTCTTGACCTCTAATTCACACCATGTACAAAAATTAAGTCACATAGAGTACATACTTACATTTGAAAGATAGAAGTATAAAAGCCTTCAAAAATTGTTTGCATGAGGGGCGCCTGGGTGGCTTAAGTGTCCGACTTTGGCTCAGGTCACGATCTCACAGTTTGTGGGTTCGAGCCCCACGTTGGGTTCAGAGCAGAGCCTGCTTTGGATTCTGTGTCTCCTTCTCTCTCTGCCCCTCCCCCACTTGTGCTCTGTCTCTCTCTAGCTCTCAAAAATAAATAAAGGAAAAAAATTGTTTGCATGAATATATGCTGTCATTTTTTTTTTGTAAATACATATTATAGAATGGCTGAATCACACGGTAAGCATATATTTACACTTTTAAGAAGTTGGTGAACTATTTTCCAAAGTGGATTCATGGTTTTCCATTCACACCTGAACAGAGTAAGAGTTCCAGGTGCACTGGACCCTCAACACTTAGTATGGGTAAGTTTTTTGTTGTTGTTGTTAGGTTTTGATCATTGTGACAGATGTGTAATGTTATCCCAGCATGGCTTTAATTTGCATTTTTTCCTAATGGTTAATTATGTTGGCTATATTTTTATGTGCCTAATTGCTCTCTACACATTTTCTTTGGTGATGCGTCTGTACAGATGTTTTTTGCCATTTATTAATAGGATAGTTTGTTCTCTTGTTATTGAGTTTTTGAGAGTTCTTTTCTCTATTCTGGAAAAAGTGTTTTTCAGATATATGATGTATAACTATTTTCTCCCAGTTTGTGTCTTGTCTTTTCATTTAAACAGTGTCTTTTGGAGAGCAAAAGTTAATTTTTTTTTTCAACGTTTTTTTTTTTTTATTTTTTATTTTTTTTTATTTTTGGGACAGAGAGAGACAGAGCATGAACGGGGGAGGGTCAGAGAGAGAGGGAGACACAGAATCGGAAACAGGCTCCAGGCTCCGAGCCATCAGCCCAGAGCCTGACGCGGGGCTCGAACTCACGGACCGCGAGATCGTGACCTGGCTGAAGTCGGACGCTTAACCGACTGCGCCACCCAGGCGCCCCAGCAAAAGTTAATTTTAATGAAACTCAAGTTACCAATTTGAAGTTTTATGAACAATACATTTGGTGTTATGTCTAGGAACTCTTTGCCTATCCCAGGGATTCTAAGACTTGTTTCTATGTTTTTCCAGAAGTTGTATGGTTTTAAGTTTTACACTTAAGTCTATGATCCATTTTGAGTTAAATTTCTTACATGGTGTGAGGTTGAGATCTACGCTTAATTTTTGCATTTGGATATCCAATTATTCCAGCACTATTTGTTGAAAAGATGATTCTTTCACCATTAATTGCCTTTGTACAAAACCAAGTTGTCCGTATTTATATGGGTCTAAGTTTAGACTCTTCCCTTGGTTCTATTGATCTACTTCTTAATTTTGACTCCAGCACTGCATGTATCCATGAATTTCTTTTTAGAAGAAGTCTTAACACCCGTGGAGTCCTTCAAAATTATTCATTTTCAAAGTTGATTTTGCTCTTCTAGAATTACCTTAGCAGTTTCTACCACAAAGCCTGTTGGGATTTCACTTGGTGTTGCATTACATCTATGATTAGTTTAAAGAGAACGGACATCTTCCTGGTATTGAATTTTCTGACCAAGGAACATGATGCATCTCTCCATATATTTAGGTTTTCTTTAGTTTCTTTCGAGAATGTTTTTCAGCGTTCAGTGTACAAGTTTTTGGTATTTGAAATGCTATTTTTAAAATTCAAAGTCTTACCGTTTCCTGCACTTGTACTTTGTGCTACAAACTCTAGCCGCCTGGGTTTTCATGCACTCAACCTTGTTTCCTCAACTCACAGAGTCTACCAGGCTTCCCCTGGATTCTTCTTCCCAGGACCATAAGCCCAAAACCTTGAAGCAGCCAGCTGGCGGATCTTCTTGTTCCCAGTGGTAATCACTCTCGTTCATTGCTCGGTGTCCAGTGCCTTGAATATCATTGTTGCACGTATATTATCCTTTTTTTCCAACCCCCACCCCCCAGGTCAAGGGGTAAATCTGGTCTCCATTATTCCATTTGTTGGAAGCTGAAGTCTCTCTGGATGGTTTTCCTATGTTTGAGCCTGATCTGATCCAGCTTCTAGATTCCTCTAAAATCTCTGGGCCGACAGAGGGAGTTCCCAGTCTCCTTTCACAGAGGAGAACAAACTCCACTTACCGGAATTCTGCAAAGGCATCACCTGAGGCAGGTGTCGCACAAAATAATCTCCTGCGCTTCAGGATTTGCACTTAGCACCTTTTATTGCCCTCAGGCTTATTGCTTGTTTTACTCATGTCAGAGCTCACCACAGCCCAGGAAGTTTGCTGCAGTTTCTGTTTCCAGTAGAAGGGGACTAATTATGGCACTTGGTTAATCCCCACTAGCAAGAACTGCAGGAAAACTTGTGCGTGTATTCTCAGCGTGTTGGACCGGAGACCGAGGGAGTGGAACACATGACCAGAGAACAGCAATTTATTCACATGGATGTGTTTTCCAGTGACTACGGTTTTAACATCCTGACAAAGCTACCTGGAAATGATTCTTAAACATGGCTGAGAAGACTTTATGAAGCTTGGTCAAAAAATGACCTACAACGTGTGAAGTAGAGAGGATCAAATTGCCTTAACATGGCATTATTGAAGATATCAGAAGATGTATGTTAGAACGCATTCATCATAGGAGGTCAGAAAATCCACCAACTGATAACACACCCCAGAGCGGGGGTGGGGCGGGACTCCGAGGACGCCTCCATGTCTAGACAATGAGAGGGGAGTCTATCCTTTGTGGGTGAGAGTTGACAACTTAGTTGGCCCTCTGTGTCAATGGGAATGATGGGTGTCTACAATGGCATCACCAGGCAATGATGCTTAGCTGCCAGAGACGAAGTGGATGTTATCACTGCAATGGACAGAAAGGAAGAGGATCAGTAAGACTATCTCTGTCAATTGCTGAAGGATCACAGTATCCCAAGGGACAAGATACACAGACTACCCGCTGCGGTGTTACCGAAATGTAAGAAGAAAAGGAAAATGAGAGGCATGGAAATGAAGAATGCCATCAGCTGCAATGGAAAATCGTGATCCTTTACCCAGTTTCCAGATTTAAGTTTAGATCGCAAACCCAGAATTATCCATTCAAGTGGACACCAGCCTCCCGTGGAACTGTATGACATCACCAGTAGCATATCCTGTCGGTATTCCCCGATCCTTTTCCCAAATAAACTGCAGCCATTCACCAGGGTAACTTCACTGGGGAGGCAGGAACACCCAGCTTTTAAAAGGATGGTTGGATAAGGAGTCTTAACTGACACTGACATCCGGGAACCTTAAGTGTCAATATGGCCCTCCAGTTAGAGTACATTCTAGCATATAGGAAAGCCTTTTATAAAGGGAATCCCGAGTGGCTTTCTAATCCCTAAGTGCATAATTGGGATGAACATATTGAACAATTAGCAATCTCTCACATTGGTTCTCTGAGTTATTCAGTGAGAGTCATCAACGGTAAGGGAACTATTTAGGACAAGACCCAGAAATTGCCCCTTCTCCAGTACCCCAGCCAAGTTTGTAAGTTAGACAAATCCTGCATACTATTAACATCAAAGACGTCGAGAGAGGCAGGGTTTGTGGTCTCGCCCCATTCCCTTTTAATTAAACTGTCTGGTCCCAGCAAACACCAGATGAATCACGGTGGATGAAAGTGAACTTCTGTAAGCCTAAAATCAGCCCCAGTTTCAGCTGCCATGTCAGATGAGAGATCTCTACCAGAACAGAACTGCGCAGTTTCTGGCATCTGGTATATGGTTATCAACCTGGTGGATGTGTTCTTTTCCAAATCCATCAGTAAAGAATCACAAGCAATTTGCTTTTATGTAAGACAAGAGTGAGTACATGTTCACTCTTTTGCTCAGGGCTATGTTTATTCTCTTGCTCTCCGCCCTGATATAATTCCAGGGACCCTAACTGTCTTGACATCCTACAGAACGGCAAACTGACCCATCATATTGATATTATACTAATCAGATATGGTGAGCAGAAGCAGCAAGCACCTTGGACCCTCGTAAAGGTCCAATGTTTGGGGACATGTGGATAGATTTCTTCTAAGGTGACGGACAAGTTACTGGAACTTGAGCCCACTACCACTAATAAAGTGAAAGAGAATGGAACGAGATGAAGTTGGAGAGGCCAAATCCTATAAAGAATTATAAACCAGGGTAGGGAGCTTAGAATGTACTTACTCTAAGTGCGATGGGGAATCATTGGAAAGTTTTAAATCAAGAAATAGAATCTGATTTATCTCATTTTTAAAGTTTATTTATTTTTGAGAGAGGGAGAAAGGGAGTGAGAGAGAGAAAAAGAGAGAATCCCAAGCAGGCTATGCACTGTCAGTGCAGAGCCCAATGCAGGGCTTGATCTCATGAACTGTGAGATCATGACCTGAGCAGAAATCAAGAGGTGGACGCTTAACTAATTGAGTCCCCCAGGCATCCCTCCCAAGCTTATTTTAATTGCTGAAAGGATTTTAAGAGGGAAGAAAGAGGAGGAAGTCTATCTAGAAGCTATTGATATCATCTGGGTGAAGTAACAGTGCCCTTGATGAAAAGAGCAGCAGGAAGGATGAAGAGACGTGACAGATTTGGCATATATTTTGGAAGTAGGGCTCGCAGACCTGTTGAGATCTTGGATATGATTATTGAAGGAAAGACGCAGTCAAAGAAACTGTATTGTCTAAGTCCTGCAACAAGAACTTGTCTATAAGCCTAGAAATGTCTCAGTATGAAACACACCAGATACTAATGTAACCTCTTGGTGACTTGGTTTCTTTGCCTGTAAAATAATAACACATCGTAGGATTTTTGTGAGGATTAAAAAATTCACATCTCTAAAACACCAGAACACGGATGCCTGCATGGCTCGATGGTTAAGCCTCTGGTCTCAGTTTTGGCTCAAGTCATGAGCTCAAGGTTCATGGGGTTGAGCTTCGAGTTGGGCTCCCCGCTGACAGTGTGGAGTCTGCTTGGAATTCTCTCTCTCTCTTTCTCTCTCTCTCTCTCTCTCTCTCTCAAAATAAATGAATAAACTTAAAAAAAGTAAAACACCAGAACAGATCTTGATACATAAAATGCTATTTAAGTATTTAACTTTTCTCCTCCTTCTCCTTCTTCCTCTTCTTCCCCTTCTTATTTATTACTACTATTACTGCTTATTATTATTATTATTATTATTATCTGTGATTATAGCTTCTTTCTCTTCCCAAGTATTTTTGTTTCTCTACTTTGTCTTCAATCATAGGGGTTTACTTCACTGCCTTATTTTTTCAAGCAAGATTTTGATTTTATTTTTCTTCTTCCTTTTAACTTTTCCCCTTTACTGTGGTGACTTCACCTTTGCTCTATGTTTGCTTTTTGCCTTCAGAAGTGTTAATATGGTTGGCCACAACTTGGCCATGGCTTTCACCCATTAACACTAAATATCTGACTGTGCCTGCAGTTAAGCTAGCACAGTTTGCAAGAAATTCTTCTTCTAACAAGATATTGTTTTGGCTTCTGAATTCTCAAATCACAGCTCTCCTCTGGGCTCCAGGGCACCTGGTTTGATTCAAAGTCAAGCGTCATCAGCCCTCAGGTGGGAACGTTAGGGAATGGAGTGTGAGAATGGTTTGTCAAGGATTGTGCCTCCCTTCTGATAGAAACTTCATAGCTGACCTAACTGCCCCGGAAAAAGAGAAGAGCTTAGGTCTTACAATCTGTAACACACTGGGAGTTGATAGTTTGCGAGCACCCTGAAGAGAAGCCAATGGTGCATCAGCGCAATGGTTCAGTGTGTCAAACCCCATTAGTTCTAGGAAACTAGGAGGTGTTTTACAGCTGATTCTCTGCGCTTAGAACTCAGGACAGTGGGAAGCGGTAAGACTTCGTGGGCCGTGCCTTGCTGAGCTGGGGTGCCAAACTGATCATCTTTCCCAAGGAACCAAGAGTTGAACCAGAGCTCAGAGGCGCACCACAGGGCAGGATGTTTTTCCATTATGACCCTGATTTGTGAACAGAATCTGCTTTTTTTTACAGTGCTGTCAGAATACTTGTTTATTTCCCATGGGTTAGTTAGCCACCAGCTCTCTTAGCAACACGAGATTATTTTCACAGTTAACTTCTGCATTGCTAGATTATTTCTACTTACTTATCCCCGTACATTTGATATGGTTCTTACTGCCTCCTGGCCTGCTCTTTTCAAACAGCACGTTTGGTACTCAGTCATAAACAAAGACTATAATCATAAACAAAGCTTCCTAATGAGAGTTCTACATGCCAACAGAACCCGATTCTCAGAACTCAAGGAATATAAAGCCGCCAGAGGCTCAAGCAAAAAGTCCCCAGACCGCAGTGGAGGGTACAAGCGACAGACCGGGACTAAGGGCTATCACCAGAAGGAAGTTTCCTAGAAAAGAGGGAAGGCATCCACTGATCCGAGACCACTTCATAGCACTGGGGATCGTGAATACTCTCGAAAGCCAAGGGATGTTTTAGAATCCCTGTAGCAACCAGGGGCACTGTCCCAGATCGCTTTGTGTCGCCACAACAAACAAAGGAAGGAAACTGTTTGTCACTGAGGTGATATTACACAGCCGGTTCCAGCTGTAGCTCTGTCTCAGCTCCACAGATGAAACTCAAGTCTTGCACAGTAAAGCTAGCATAGATCCAAACTTCCTTACTGTCTCCATCTGGGCCTCCGATATTTGAAGAGAATCGCAGGCACGTTTTTGAACAAATCCCTCCAGATTCCGAATGCGAGATAAACAGATAAATAATCTATTTTATATGCAAGATAAATAATCCCACTGGTAGACAGGATGAGTAAAAAGAAAAAAAAATATCAAGAGTAGGAAAAAATCAGGCGGTTCGAAAGAGAAGGTTTTGCAATGGGGCCAATTCCTACCACAACATCATGTTCCATTTGAGCACAAAGCTCGAAGCAGCCACCTTCAAGCAAGACTTTGGGTCGTTTCAAGACCAAAGCACAAGTCTAACCAGAAGAAACTCACCGAGGCAGATCTAAGATCCTGTCTTTGGATCTCAGGGGCTTATTTTGCAAATGCGGAACTCTTCAGGTGTGTCTTAGAAGCAGAACATAAGCAGAAATTCTTGTGAGCCTGAGCTGACATAAGTTCAAAATGTTTCAAACACCTGATGTGTTCATTTTTAAACCTTTAACAGAATCTTATGCTGGCTCGAGAGACATCGAATCAAGGCAACAGTTTCACTCTTCACTGGCCTCATCGTTGCTGGGAACACCACTCAGAGTAGATTCAGACAAAATGGAGCACAAGGGGGTTGGATGGCTGGCCAGATGGTGAAAAAAAGAGAAAACGTTTGAAGGAAGCACGATGTCAAGACACTGTGAAACTCAGTGTGTTTGTTTTAACCTGGAGAGAATATGAAACCTATCTTCAACAATTTAAATGGTTCCCATGCAGAAAGAGATGGGTCTATTTTTGTATGGCCTGATGTGAAAAATGAGGTAAAAAAAAAAAAAAATGAGATGTATCAGTCCCTGTAAAAAAAAAAAAAAAAAGCTTTCTATTATAGCTATTCAAGACAAAATAAGGGTTGGGATTTGTATGTTCTGTATTACTGGAAGAACTTAAGAACAGAAATGAGTATTTGCTCAAACATTGTTTGGAGCTGAATTTAATGGTCATTGAGGCTGTTCTATTTCTATGATTGTGTGAGTCTTGATCTTAAGCCCTTGTAAAGCAAGTGCTATGTTATGGGTCTTTACATTCTAGAGTCTTCCCCAGTGCAAGCATATAATGCAGGGGGTTGATATATAGGACTAGATATTTTTTAACCCTTGGGGTACTCAAATTTTTCCAAGTGCTAAACAATTATTTCCAAGCAAACAAAACACAACACAGAGAGAAACTCCTAAAAGAAACAGGAAAAGAGAATTATACCATTTGTCAATCAAGTCAGCAAAATTTCGACCATCGTCACACAACGTTGTAACCTTAAAATATAAACATCGTGATGGGACAGGGGGAAAGAAAACCCTCTTTTTGTTGCATTTTCCTATATAAGAGAAACTCATAAATCATTATTTTATAGTTTTCTCATTTCCTTTTATTTAGTTTTAAACTAAATTTATAGGACTTATTCTTGTGAAACAAATAACTTTATTAAAAGACCTGAAAGAGCCAAGAACACAATTTTGATATTTTTAATATTTTCAAGACAAAGTACATCCCTTTGTTTATAATAATTCACTATAAGCCCAAACTGCAATCTTCAACCTAAGTAGTGACTTTACTCAGTTCACTGAGCTCCTGGTTTGTTATCGCAGAATTGCTTATGGAGATTAGCCTGATGGAAATAATTATCATTAAGAATTGTATACGTTTATAAGGAAAACCAAATATTTAAAATTTTACTTTTCTAGGAAAACACACACAGATTAACTTCTGTTGCAAGGAAAGATCATCTTAAGTAGAGTTAGGAATAACAACTCAAATATTCCTATTATATTTTGGTCTCACTCTGTTAAAAAAAAAGTCACTCAGACACCCCAAGAGTTCACATTAAAAAAAATTTTTTTAATGTTTATGTTTGAGAAAGACAGACAGAGAGTGAGCAGGGGAGGGGCAGAGAGAGAGAGGGAGTCACAGAATCCAAAGCAGGATCCAGGCTCTGGGCTGTCAGCACAGAGTCCAAGGCAGGGCTCGAACCCAAGCCTGCTTTGAACCCACGAACCGAACCGTGAGATCATGACCTAAGCCAAAGTCAGTTGCTTTAACCAACTGAGCCACCCATGCACCCCAAGAGTTCACATTTTAAAATCTGCATTGCAGGTGGCTCAGTCGGTTGAGCATCTGACTTTGGCTCAAGTCATGATTTTGCGGTTCGTGAGTTCGAGCCCCCATCGGGCTCTGTGCTGACAATGCAGAACCTGCGTTGGATTCTCTGTCTTCCTCTTTCTGCCCCTTCCCTGCTTGCGGTCTCTCTCAAAAATGAATGAACATCTTTTATGAATAAATGAATGAATGAATGAATGAATGAATGAATAAATAAAATGTGGGTTTCAACTTCACTTGAAAAAAATCAAAAGGTCTGGCCACACTGGGACCCCATTGCCTCATGACAGCAACAAGCAGCAAGTGAGCTCTCCACTCCTTAGAAAGGACATGCTCTTGCCAGTCTGCCAAGTGCTCCATGACCTTGTAGTGTATTACACCTAGCCTCTCTCACTCATGAGCATACTTGCTGGCTTTGCCCGGCAATCACTGATTTCTGACCATGAGCCCAACTACACACATGGATGTCTGTAGGAAGCATCAGGGTAACCCGTGCCTCCCATGATTCCACTAGCCAGCTCTGTACAAATGCTTTCATGGAATCTAGAGTTGATACATGCCTTCTGGGATGAAGGTGATTCCCAAGACCCACCACGAGAGCCCACCTGACAAGGACAGAAGAGACCCCATGCTCCCTATGGGTAAGCAAGACACTTGACCATTTGCCTAGTTGAAAAGGTAGGAGTGCGGGGGAAATTGTCCCAACTTACAACCTTTAACTACATGACGATCACAGGCATTAGATGAAGTGAGGAAGGAGGATTCAAAGGAAGACTTTTAATTACTCTGGCTTTGCAATGGCCAAGTTGTGGTTAAGCGCGAGGTCTGTCAATGCCCTGCAGCCAAGCCCAACAGGAATACGCCTGATGTTAAACGAATGGGGTTTTATTACTCCTTTCACGAGGGAGAAAAAACACCACAGACAAGAGTGTGGGAGGGTGTACCTCAGTGAGAAAATGTTAGAAAGCACAGAGTTTCGGTTGGGTTAGTTGGGGAATGGTCTACAAAAGCAAGCGGTTCCCTCCAGCTCGGAAGCTGTCAGAGAGCGGGGCAATTTCATGACTCGGTATTTCGTGGGTGTCACGGTGACTTTGTTTTTATCTGTTCTAAGACGAGATTCTGAAGCGGCCCTATTTTTGTTTCCTTTTCTCGTTGTCTCAGAGTGATTGTGTCTGAAGTTGGTGCTCTGTGGAATTACGTGCTCCAGGAAAACAAAGTGACCTGGCTGTGGGCATCAGGCAGCCCTGTAATAACATTGAGGTCCAGCTGGGAATGTTAGGTCAGTCTTAACAGTGCTTTAGAGTGTCCAAAATGCGGTCGTGGATATGAATTGGCTTAACTAATGGTAAAACAATTAAGGTAAAACAAACAGAAGATATTTTCACATGAATGTCTCTCATACAGCCCTCAGTTACATGCCAGCGGGATTGAAGCAGACCCCCCCCCCCGCCTTTAAACTGAGCTCAACTGGAGGAAAAGAAGGGGCAGGATAAGGGGGTTCTCCTACAACATTACTGGAACCATTCCCAGAGACAGTCACCTCCGTGGGGTCCCATCTTCAGGAAATGTGCCCTTCACCTTCCATCCTCTGCTTGTCATGGCAGGTGACCAGTCATCTGCCCCAGAATCATTGTCCTTGTGAAGAACAGAAACTATTTCCCAGAGAAGAGGGGACACCTTGAGGAAAAGCTTCCATCACACAGACAAGAACAGGTGCAGTGTTTGGCTTCCCTGACCAGCTGACATGGGCTCAGCTCTGGGGCCTCCGTCCAAGTGTGTCCCCTGATGCGGGGAGTGCCTGGTGGGGGCAGGAAGTGGGTGTGGAGGATGTGCAGCAGGAGACCAACCTCTGGCCTACAAAATATCAACTGTAGTCAGGAGGGAATGCCACTTGTTTACAATTAAAAATTTGTAAGTAGGAAGTAGGAATTAATAGTAATTGGTGGGTTCCAGTTGGCACATGATGTTTCAGAATATTGCAGAAGCCCTCAACTTCATGGGACTCCCCCAGGCCACCCTTGGACATTGGGATGTTAGCGGTCACAAGGTGTTTGGTGTTGGCCTCCACCATGGGTTCGAATCCCAGGCCTCTTGTGGAGAAGGAAGAACAGGGCTCTGTTGTCAGGCAACCCTCCCTCAGTTCAAATCTTCATGGCCTTAAATATGACATCAGTGTTCCATCCATGTCATAGAGGTCCCCTCATCTGCGACGTAGAGAATGCAATACACTTACTTCAGTAGGTTTTCACTCTAAGTGTTGAATGAATTGATGCTTGTTGGTTCAGTGCTGGCCTCCCAATGCTTGCGGCCTCCACTCTGGACATTCCTCCGTTAAGTCCCTCCCCATCGGATTTCCTATTTTTCCCCCCCTTTGGGGAACACACCATTCAGCCTCAGACCAAAAGCCTGTCTTGCCATCTCTTCTTCTGAAGCCTGTTTTCTCTTGAAATTTACTCTTCTGGAAGGCATTCTCATCACCGAACATATTAGCTCACTCCTTGCCTAGGATTAGTTTGGGAGGTGTGACAACCCTTGAGAAGGTTATGCCCCGATGAGGAAGATAGGAAAGAGACCATGGAAGAGTAAGTCAGGTGCCATTTTGGTCCGCTTTTCGATTTTGATTTGGGTGGACCGGACGCCGAAACCCAGTAACTACTCGGGACAAGTGATTGGCTTTCCTGGATTTATTTCCGAAGCCATGTTTGTGTTCAACAGGGAAAGTGACTGTGTTCATCTTACAGTCTGTTATAAAGATTAAAAAAAAGAGAGAGAATTATGAACACAACTGTAAACCCCTCTAAAGGACCCACGTTTCAGCGTGGGTCCCAGAGAAATCCCAGAGAAATCCAGGATTTCTTTTTCGTATCATGATGTTTTAACATTAATCAAAATCAAGTTCCCTGACTAAAGGGACAGTCTGGGCCACGCTCAAGGACCCACTTCCCTAAGTCATCAAATTCTCCTCCAGTTTCTACGAAAACCATTCTTTCCCTCCCACAGCATCTTCTGTCTTCCTAGGGAAACGAAACCCTTTTTGATCTACAGCCCTAGCTGACCCAGAAGCATTTTCCATTGAACATTGTGCCAGAATACTGCCAGCTGGTCCGCCATTCACCAGCCGATAATTACCTCCCAATATTGGTCATAACCATCCACTTAATATGCTTCTGTTCTAAAATTCATCTTCTTATAGGGGAAGATTTCTGAACTTGAAGTGAGAGCAGCACCATCGGAGATTGTATTTAAAAGGGTTTGTGTCTCCATCCTACGATGCTTCTTATAATTGACGTGGGATGGGAGGTGAGTAAATGTTGAAGATTATCAGGAGATACTAAGGAGCCCTGTGGGAGCAAAGATGGTGGCCAGAGCAGAAATATCTTAACGCTCTGTTATTCTGACATTTCTGTATTTCAGGATTTTAAGATTTCATCATTTAGCTCCATATGTTTAGAAGCTTGATTACTGTATCTAAGGTGATGCATGATGAAACAAAGTGAATTTAGAAACACCAGTAAGAAAACTTCCAGCTTATTGTGTATTATTTGAAATCACATGATGTCTATTCCACGGTTAGGCAATTCCTGCTTGTAGAAATGGACACACAACGCATCAAGCCTTCCCACTTTTGCTACACTGAGTCAAAATTCCCACCGAAGTAACCACAGAAGCACCACAGTCACTGAGTTGGGCTTTTTATTTTTCTCTTGTCTCTTCTATTTTCAGAGAATCCTGGCATGATGTCCTCAGCTTTTCCATGACTAGGCTTCCACATGTTCCGTCTCATTCCTCACTATCAACTTTCATCTTTCTCAACAGATACCTTTCCTTGGTTTTTGTTTTTTCTTTTTTAAGTTTTTTTTTTTTTTAATTTATTTGAGAGAGACAGAGACAGCATGAGTGGGGAGGGGTACAGAGACAGGAAGAGAGAGAATCACAAGCAGGATCTACACTGTCAGTGCAGAGCCCAACGCGGGGCTCGAATTCACAGAAACATGAGATCATGACCTGAGCCAACACCGAGAGTCAGACACTTAAGCCACAGAGCCACCCAGGTGCCCCCACCTTGTGTTTGCAAACATAATGGCACATCGCCTGCAGGAGAAAGGTGGGAAGGTGCAGAGATGTTCGGGGGCTTAGCGTTATGCTCTTTCACAATTAGCCCTTAGTGTGACTTTCTCTCTAGTTCCTACCTGTGTGTGAAGGGACTCTTGACATGTTACATAACTTTTCTGAGTCTAAGGAGTGCTGCTGTGAACATAAAATGCATCTGGTATAGAGCATAGCTACCCACCAATGTTGGATGTTTATCTTGATGTGCCGCAGTACAGATAAATAGACTACATGTCTTTTAAGCCACTGAATAGAGTTGGATCTATAATGTTTACCCGAAGACGTAGGTAGGTGCGAGGGTGGAGACTTCCGGGGTTCCCTTAATATCTCTCTTGTTTTCAAATATCTGTATGGATGAGACTTTCCTATTCTTTCAGTAAATCATGGTCATGAAACATCCTGGCCGACAAAATATGACCGTATCACTCTAAAATAGTCATTTGCCAATGTGAGATTCTCCAGCTCTCTCTGTCCCTCCTATGGGAACCAAGAAGGTTGGATGTTTTTGACTGTTCAGCTGCAAGATGGTTAAGCCTCTGTCAATCCCCAGGGAGAACCATGGTAGAACCACCTCCACCCATAATGGACATTCAACAAAAGTAAAAATTGTATCTTTGTTGTATAAAGCCACTGGAGTTTTGGGTTCGCTGTTGCTATAGCGCATTACCAGCCTACATTGATTAACACAGATGCCCAAGACCTCCCCAATGTAGAGAGCTGGATATCATCAGGTACATTATTTCCATTAGCAAATACACTAAAAATGAACTTCCAGATAAAGATGACAGATTAAACACATGTGTGTGTACCCCTTCCCTCCCAAAACCCCATTATAAGGAAAACAATGGGGAATTTCATAACATAAACATAAAGATAGAGCAGGAGGGACAACAGCAACAATTTTTTTTTTAAGTAGGCTTCACACCCAACATGGAGCCGAATGCAGGGCTTGAGCTCACGACCCTGAGAGCAAGACCTGAACTGAGACTGAGAGTAGGGTGGTTAAACAACTGAGCCACCCAGTTACCCCGCAGAGCAACAAAATTTTAAAATCTAAAAGCAGATGGATGAGTAATAAGAGGCTTATTATTTAAGAAGGCTGAATTGAAGCCAATGGTAGAGAAAACAGATTATACCACAAAACCCTCAAAAGTTTCAGTGAGCATACATATGAGCAGCTTCTGGAAGTGGAGGTAAAGGGAAAATAGGGGCCTAAAATAAGAAGGCTTGGTTGAAATCACGTTAGAAATTAGTTTCTATTCAATGTAATTGGGCAAACAAAGATTGGGTACAATGAGGAAATCCCACAGTCTCCCAGAGAGAAAAATAAATGAAAAGTTCTACACAAAAGATCAAGAATCCCGGGGGCTCCTGACTTCTTAACAGGAAATCCTGCAGACGTAAAGAAAAGCATGAGGTATTTTCCTATCCCTATTCTTAAAACTATGTACCCAGCTAAACTATCAACCAAGTGTCAGGCAGAAATATAAACCGTTTCAGCAACTGAAGTCTAAAAAAATTTACCTCCTATTCATCTATCCAAGAAAAGCTACTGGAGGACATGCTCCACCCAAACTAGGGAGTAAACCCAGAAATAAGTATTGAGATCAAAGAAACAGGGTATCCACTCAAGAGAAAAGAAATGAAAAATCACCAGGATGGTGAAGATCGGAGAACCTCAGATAACCCTTGTGGAGGAAAACCATTCCACACTGAAACAAGCTGTGAAGGGATTTCTTAAATTAAAGTGTCAGCATGACTAATGTGAATGAGTGTATTGAGAAGAGATTCAGATGACTTCTGGAGAGTCTGTGTTACCCTGGTAATAAATACGTAGACTACTGAGCAAAGTTACAGCCTCATCTTCCCTAGCAGGAAGTGAAAAGGTATAAAGCTAAAAAATCAAGAAGAAGGGGCGCTTAGGTGGCTCAGTCAGTTGAGTGCCCAACTCTTGATCTCAGGGTCATGATCCCAGGGATGTGAGATCGAGCACCATGCTGGGTTCCATGCTGAGCAGGTAGCCTGCTTAAGATTCTCTCTCTCTCCCTCCACCCCCTCTCCACAGCTTCTGCATGTGTTCTCTCTCTCTCGAATTAAAAAAAAAAAAATCAAGAAGCAGAAAGACCAACACATCATTTAGAGATATGCAGGAAAACACCACAGTCATCAGCTGGAAGAGGTGATAGTGACTTTTGGGGACCTGGGGGAGGGTACAGACGAAAAGGGAATTGACAATCGGCATATCAACTCCTGTAAGTTTAATTGGCTCTTTACACGTTGTACCTGAGTCAATGTTGGACCCTCCACTGGCCTTCCTCAGTAGCCGTGGAGGGTCCCATTCTCGCCTCAGGACTCTGCCCTGACTGGGACCATATTCGGTCCTCTTTGGGTGGATGGTGGGGGGGTGCTCTGCCAATGGACCTCTTTTCAAGCTGTGCAAGCAGAAAGCACATAAGCACATTAAGGTCTCATCTCAAAAACTCAGAGTAAGCCAAGCAAGGTATTTGCCTGGAAGCAGGGAGTTTTAGGTCATTTCACTGGTCTGCACAATCCCTTTCCTATTATTTTTCCCTTTCTGGAAGACAGTGCTGCCACTTTATTTATAGAGTTCATGTCAACTATTACATCCAAAGTGAAAATCCCACAGCCAGCCGTCTGTGTGCCAGAACTGAGGACCAGTCGAGCTCGGCTGGCAACCCTTCTATTAATTATGCTGCTAATTGCCACACAAGCTGCTCATTCATTTAACATCATTCAACAAATATTTCCAACTCTTGTTGATGATGATCTTGGCATTTTTCCAGGGCTCTGTGGGGAAGACTGGTACTCCCTTCTTCAGTGACCCATTCCAGATGTCTCTATTTGTTTGTGATTTTCTTGGCTCTATTTTCCATCAAACCAGTCTACTTTACAATTTTCTAAAATTCCTTAAAATATCTGCTGATAAAAACTTCTCTGTCTTCTGGGACTGCTAAGGATTTCATTTTGTTCTTTTACTCCTTTAGTTATTTTCCTGGGATTTGAAGAAGAGCTGGTGGAGGTATATATTTGTTTAATCGCCATCTTGGTATAGAAGCCATGTTCCTAACCTTCATTCATTTCTTAATTTGCTCTGAGTACATTTACAAGAAGTGTATGTTGGTTGCTGCATCTTCAACAAACTGCTGTATCTTCTGCACCCTTGCATTTCCAAGAATTTTTAGCACCCTCTGACATAAACAACAGCTGGGTATAAAATCCTGGTCTCACAATCTTTCCACCTTGAATCTTGTAAGTGTTGCCCCACGGTGGTCTGATATTTGCAGTCACCATCTGGTGACAGACTGCTTCTAGCTCTCATTTCTGTTGTTGATTTCCTTCCACTTACTTACTGCATTTTCCCACTAAACATGATGTTTAAAAACTTATGTCTAGAATATACCTCAGAGTGGCTCTCATTTTACTTCATCATGTCTCATACCTCATATCACATCTCCTATCCTTTCCCAACACATAAGATGCAATCCTTTGTCATGCATTTATCTCTTTTCCACATATGTCTTTATACTTTCTCTTAAATCTCTCCTTTTTCTTCCAATTGAAGCACTTCTTTGATGAGAAAAAAAAAAACTCTTGTAAATTTTCTATCACTTCACTGTCAGGCCATGTTGGAAACCTAGTCCTCCCTTCCAAATACCCTTCCTTGCAGAGTTCTTCCAAATACTAAGTGATCTGGGGCAAGATTTTCCACGTGGCATTTCCACATGGCTGTCATCCCTGACTCCCCCTTCTTCCTGATACCCACATCTAATGAATTTAAAGTCACTTCTACCTCTTAAAAATTTCTCACATCTACCTACTTCCCTCCATTCCCAGGGCCACTAAAGATTACCTTTCCCTCCCTAAATTCTTGTGGTGGCCTCCTAATTGATCTCCCACAATTAGTCTTGCTGTTCCAGTGCTCATTCTTCACGTTATCACTGGAGAGTCCTTTTGAAAACACACATGTAATCATTACTAAAAGTCTTTATCTTTGTGTTACATCCTCAATCCTAAAATAATGGCTAAAGTGAATCCTAGAGACGACAAGATCATTTGTAACGTAGACTCTGGTTTTCCTTCACTCTCATTAACTCATCTTTGATTTTTCCAGGCTTACAGGAATTTTTCCTGTTGTTTTCCCCACTCTCTCCCAGTGTTGAGACTTTCTCCAGACTGTGACCTCCACCTGGATTACATCCCTTTCTGCTCCCTGAGATTTTTTTTTTAATTTATTTATCCAGATAATGCCTGCGTATTCTTCAAGTCTGCTAAAATATCATGTCTTCTGGAAAAATCACTCCTGATCCCCTCGGCCAATTAAAGTGCCCCTCTTATAAGCTTGCCACTTCTCTCCCAGAACTTTCTGTGCTTTGTGCTGCTGGTTGAGACTGGTCTGCCTTACGAGGCAGATCTGGCTCTGTTGGAACAGGGACCACGTCCATCCTCACTCAGGGCCATGATATAAAGGTACTTGATCAGTTTCACCCAATGAACTTTATTAAATAAATCTTCTCTGGGATTTAAATAAAATGTAACCCTTATTCATTTTAGCAACTTTCTCTTCTCTTATTTTGGTGATTTCTTCTCCCTGATCTGCTCTATTTTTGCTTCTGTTATTCTTAATACACAAAACGTGTCTCCTTTCATTTTTTTTCTCATCCACTTAGAGTCAGGATGCTTCTCCTCTGAGTTCTGACTTTCTTCAATTTTCTTCTATTTGAGTGATTCAGTGTCCTGTGGCAGTCTCTCTTCAGTTCACTCCTTTCATGGCATTTTAAAATTTAACCAGCTTGCTTTTTGTCTGTAAACAATCTGCCTGACTTCAGATCTGTACCTTTTTATGACTGCCTACTCTAGCTGCAAAGATGCTAGGTCCTCTCACACTTGGTCAGAATACCAATTAGAGATTTCCTAACACTGTATTCTCTCTCATGTAGGAATTTCATTTCACGGGCTACCTTGGAGAGATTTTGCAGATTGTTTCTCCTCTTTGGCACAATCTTTTCTCAGTGGATTTTCAAGTTTTTTGTTTAATTCCAGTTAGTGAACCTACGGTGCTCTATTAATTTCTGGTGTAGTGATTCAACACTAAAATAAATCAGCCGGTGCTCATCACAAGTGCGCTCCTTAATCCACATTGCCTATGCCACCCATTCCCCTCTTTGTGTCTCCTTTTTCTGTTTGCTCACCCTTAAAGTGGTGAGTAAATGGGTTTAGTTTGATCTGCTTTAACTGTAACACTTCTAAGTCTCTCAAACTCAAGAAAAGAAAGAATGAGAAGGCTACTTTTACGTTGCCACTTGAGGACCACTTCTCCGTAAGGAGGAGCAAATGCCAACTGTGAAGGATGCCTTTGTGCCTCGGGCTACACTTCCCAGTTGTAGGACCGGAAGTCTGCAGAATCAGTGCCTGCTTTACTGGTATGGCTCCTGCTGGTGTAAGTCAAGGACAAATGCCACAGCTGGTTTCCCTGCCCCATGCGATTGCTGGTGCTTTGAGCTGTTGTCAGAGGTAGGAACAAAGCTCACCCAATGCCAACCTGTCCAAGTTGAGGAACACCTGCTACTTCTAGATACCTGGGCGCCTTTCAGGGAGTCCCTCAACTTATTCTGCAGTCAGGCTTCAAGCACCGAAGCCCATTCACCAATACCTTCGCTTCTTCAATCTGTGCTACAAAAGAACCTTAAGATTTCTGACATATTGATGGCAGCCATTAGTAATTTCTAAGATGGGTAAAGATTTTTCTCTATTCCTTCTTGGTCACCTAAGTGGGAATACGATGACTGCCATCTTTACCCAGATACTCTTTCCAGAACTGCGCTGTAACAGCATTGGCTTCCTTTGTGCTGTGCCCCCCGTTACGTATTTCTAGGCTGTGACTTTTCTTCATCTGCACCGAAAAGCTGAACAGCCTCTGATACCTTTACACAATGGCTCCCCCTTCTGGTCCCACAAGGAGCAGCAAGTCCGTTTTGTACTCGGGGAACAACTCTCCCCCAGAATACTGATCAGGCTTGAGTAAAGCTCAGAAGTTCTCAGCTGGAGCAGACACCTCTCTATTAACTGGGTAATTCAAATTCCTGAGAAGCTTTCAGTGTTTCTTAGGAGACCGCCAGCAGGAAATTTGAGAGCAACAACATCTGCACATCAAGGATACTCTCCAGTTCTGAGCCCATGGATGTGAAGGTCCTGACTTCATCGGGACTCTTCAGACAGTCAACAGGGAAACACAAACCCTGTGTACTGGGAGAGGGCATGTGGAAAAAAGAGTATTTGGAGTCCACCTGTAACTACGCCGTCCTCAGAGACTTGGAGCACTGGGCTTCTCGTGAGTTACAAGGAAACTGTGGGATTGAAAACACGCGTACAAGTTCTCGTTTTTCGTAACAAGATAAAGATGGGATAATATAATGCTCTTAGTGTCCATCCTTCCTTAATGACCCATAGTGGTTTAAAAGCCACAGTCTGATTGGTGTTTTAGGATGTGATCGAACTCAGAAGTATGAAATTTAATCGAGAAGAAGCGTCTCTGCTGTTCGTGAAGCTAAAAAAATGACGAAAAACCTGAGAAAACTTTTGTTTTTTCTTTCCAGCTTATGGTGCTCTCAATATACACGTGTTTTGTGTTTGGAAGTCTGACCTTTTATTTCCTCGTTACCTCAGGCTATAGATTCAAGTCAAATAATAGTTATGTGTGGGTACGTGTGTGTGTGTGTGAATATATATACCGTTTTATTTTTATATACCTTTTAATATAAAAATAGTCATTTCTACATATGTAGATGAATGTGTTTGCCATTGGAAATGACTGTCAAAATGGGGCACCTAGGTGACTCAGTCGGTTAAGTGTCCAACTTCAGCTTGGGTCATGATCTCACGGTTTGTGAGTTCGAGCCCCGCGTCGGGCTCTGTGCTGACGGCTCAGAGCCTGGAGCCTGCTTCGGATTCTGTGTCTCCCTCTCTCTCTGCCCCTCCCCTCCTCGTGCTCTGTGTCTCTCTCTCTGTCTCAAACATTAAAAAAAACTTTCTTAATATCATTAAAAAACACTTTGGGAATAATTAAATGAACTAAAATAATCTTTTCCTTGTGCTTAGAGACATCACTTAATAAAATCACGTTGTTAAGGATAACACGCCTAGAGATTCCCGTAATGTGCACAAATTGCTATTTTTCATGCACTAACGGATTCTCTCCAAGGCTTTTCTGATTTTACTTGGGACTCCTTCTATAGCTTCTGCCCACTTCAGAGCTTGCTTATGTGGATCTGCCCAAGGAACTACTGATACATGTCTACGTACTTTCAAAATGCTTGACATTCAAAGAAAACCGTGTATCGAAAAGTTGTTAAAAGCAAATTATTTTTAAAAACTCAAGCTGCAGAGAGATGACATTTGTCCTTGCTTCTTGCCTTACACTCACAGGCATGAGGGGAGGTCGCAGAAGTGGTCACCCAAGGAATCCTATTTCCTACTGGTTTTGGAACTTTTTGTAAAAGTAGTCATGGGGTGCGGGGCACACCTGGGTGACTCAGTCGGTTGAGCATCTGACTTCGGCTCAGGTCATGATCTCACGGGCAGTCCGTGAGCTCCAGTCCCACACTGGGCTCTGTGCTGACAGCTCGGAACCTGGAGCCTGCTTTGGATTCTGTCTCCCTCTCTCTCTGCCCCTCCCCGACCCACACTCTGTCTCTCTCTAATATAATTAAACGTTAAAAAAAATTTTTTTTTAAGTAGTCATAAGAACCAGCAGGGATGTTATTAATGGATCTACTATTTATTCTACATTTCAGGAAACAGTAATTTCTTTGAGTAACCCCCACCCCCAATCCCAGTGTATCATGTGGCTGAGGTAAGACACCACTTTGGCCAATCAGAGCAACCAATCTCCCCTCCCTAGCGACTGGGATCTGGATGGCCAGCGAAAATCCCTGGACTCTCACGAAAGTGACCGGAGAAAGATGTTCCCCTTACGCTGGATTGAACCTGGCGGGCAGCCACCTTGTCACCCCCTGGAACCCAAGAACAAACCACCATGGAGCAGAGAGAAGAGGACAGCTGTGTCACCCGAGGCACTAGATCCGTCTAAGCTTAAAGCCTTGAGCCCCTCAGTTACACAAAAGAATACCATCCTTTAAAAAACTGTTATTGTGTTTTCTATCATTTGCAATGGGAAAAGTTCCAACTGAGTTTTTAAAAAAATCACTGAGGTTCGATCTTAAAACTGAAGAATCACAATCCATCAGGATGAGACTTACACACGCACCCCAGTGCCGTGGTGAGAATAACCAGAGTGAAGGAGCGAGGGAGGGTTGGACGATGAGATTGACTTTCCCTTGCTCCCTGCCTCTGTCAACAGGCACACAGATGTGGCTGCGATGGGGGCTGAGTGCCTCGGGGTGACTTTTAACCCACATTGTACCTTTCAGCCCAGAGCACCCTCCTTGTAGATCTAGGATCTCCTCATACAGCTTGTTTGGGTTTGGGTTTGGTCTTCTTAGAACTAGAATTCCAAACAGAAAACTAGTCCAGCATTTCTTTGGTTATGATGTAGAAGGACACTCTGAAAAAGTCAAGTGGTAGCAGAGCTGCTGGGATCGGAACTGGGGTGGGGGTCTCAGAGCAGTAGCACCCCCCCCCCACACACACACACATACACACCCACCCAGCTTTCTCACTAGCCTCCCTGGGCCTCCTGGTCCCTCCGATCCCAGAGGCTGAGGACCTGCCAGGAGCTGGGAGAAACCACAGAGCCCTGTGAGCAATTCTCTAATCGTGACCAAGAAGCATCTCCTTCATACGTACTCAATTTCCGTAAGTAATAGATAAGTAGGTTCTAATAGTGTAACATGTAATGAACAGTCCAGTTGTCTAAAAATACAGCTCTTTGTGAGTCTGCTGCTTCCACAGAGTACTGTAAAAAGCATGCACGATTTACTTTTAGGATCTTGCATACAAGCATCTGTCGAAATAGAGAGCATCACTTCATGGGGCATTGATGCAAAAATGGCCAACAGAGGGGCACCTGTCAGTTAAGCGTCTCTGACTCTAGGTTTCGGCTCAGGTCATGATCTCGCAGCCGTGAGATGAACCTGTCGGGTTCCAAGCTGAGCTTGGAGCCTGCTTAGGATTCTGTCTCTCTCCTTCTCTCTCCACCCCTCCCTTCTCTCTCTCTCTCTCTCTCAAATAAGTAAAAACAATTTTTTTTAAACGGCCAAAGGAAAAAGGACCTTAATTATCCTGATCTTGGTAATCATTCCACAATGTATATATTGGCCACCTCACCCCCATATATAATTGCATTTGCCAATTATTCCTTAACAAAGTTAAAAAATGAAAAGGATCTTGAAGATGCCAATGAGATTTTCCTGTTTAAGATTCCACATTCTGTATTTCATTCCCTTTATCCTCTCTGATAAAGGGATATTTATTGGTAGAGCACATATTTAAGAACTGTCTGTGTATTTGTTCTGAGGTTCATTTCCCAGCCCTTTTTAGTCTAGGCCTTCCTTCAGAAATATAGAACACTGAGATTTTCTTTGTGTTACTTGAGATTTCAAGATAATGCCTACCGATGAAAACAAATAAGCAATTACAGGATTCAATATACCTTTTCAGACTACACGCTCCCCCTCGCAGACTGTTCCTCCCTACCCCCTACATGTTCAACAGAACCAGATGACTGCCCCTCCACTTAGCGACGCCCCTTTCACCTAGCGGCGTGACATCCCTGGGGAATATTCTAGTCGATAGCTCAGAGGTGACTAAACATTTATATTCCATATCCAGCGATAATAACACAGCTGCATTTGAGAATACTGGAGAACGCATTACAGATCTCACGAAATACGGGCTGACAAACTCATTCAGGAAGGCCAGAGTGGGCTTTTCTTGTGAATTCATGAACGATCCTACAAGATTCCTCATGGTTACCTCAAACAACAGGGACAGAAATCGGGATGGTGTCGTTTTCTCGTTTGTGCACGGCGTGATTTTGAATTTAGCTCTCTGGTGTGTAGAATGGGAAAGGACGGAAGGACCAAGTAACCACTCGACCTTGGCTTTTCTTGAACTACCTGCCCCCAAATGTTTTGTTTTGGTTTTTTTTGTTTTCCCAACTCTTTGGAATTTAACACAAACTAAGAGTGGCAAACCCTAGAAATGAGGTGATGGACGGGCTATAAGGCATGGAGATTGTTATCTGAAGATTAAGCACAGAGGCCCCGAAAATGGGGCTGAGATGTTTCAAGAAGAAATCCCCCGTGAGGCTTCCAGGTCAGCCTGGCTGTGCTGTGATCCCAACGTTGTCGGGAATTCTGCCAGGCCATTGCTCATCTTTGACAGAACATGGGCAAGAGGGGAAGAAAATATGGGACACGCTACTGAGAGAAGCAACATGGTCTCATTTGTTTAAGTGGGTTTTTGTTTATTGGGGGCGGGGGGGAAATGACTCATAAGCTCACCAAAGAGAGGTGTGCTGGGATCTCTCCCAGTCTCCCTGTCTACCGTTACTTACTAAATATGACATTGTCTCTCCGAGGCAGCTGGGGGACTGGTTAAAAGCCCCTGTAGACACACACACTAAATTTCAGGTGCTTCCCCTGTCCTCCAGGCCCTGCCTGAAGGCAGTTCTGGTCCATTCACTCATGTCCGTCCCCCCAGCTACACTACAGCACACTTGAAAGAGCTCTGCTGAGAGACCAAAGCCTCTCAGGGGCACCCACTAGATCCCACTGGGGTCTGGACCTGTCTGCATTAACACCACACTCATCAGTATCATCGAATACATTCCTCCTCCTCTGATGTCACGGTCATCCAGCAAAGCTATGATTATAATGTGAAATTTCCATGAAGATATTACTATAGCAGAACATAAATAGTGGGCAACTGATCTGTGGTAATTCACAAGCTGGCATTCTGGCTCTCACCAGAACCTTTTAGCATGACCCAAGCCCAGAGATGGGGCCAGGATTCTGCCCTCGGACTCTCTGTGCCTAAAAGCTCCAAATCCCTTCTTTTGCTGAGACAAAGTTCCAAGATGTGATGTCCTGCTTAATAGGACGACTGGAAGTCCTAGTGAGATCTCTCAACTACGGTGAACACAGGGAAAAATAGATCTGCCGTTGTTGGCTAAAAATTTGTATAAGAAAACAGTGGGGAAGAAGAGTGGACAAGTTGAGACTCTGAATGACAGGCTAACATATTTGGCTTTAACAGTTTTTTCTTTTTAAAAAAATTCTTTAATGTTTATTTTAATGTTTATTTATTTATGAAAGGGAGAGAGAGAGAATCCCAAGCAAGCTCCAGGCTCTGTCAGCACAGAGCCTGTCTCACAGACTGCAAGATCATGCCCTGAGCTGATCTTGCCAGGTACTGAGCCAACTGAGCCACCCAGGTACCCCAAGTTTTTTCCTTTTTAAATGTTTATTTATTTTTGAGAGACAGAGCGCGCGCACCAGGGAAGGGGAGAGAGAGAGAGGGAGACACAGAATCTGAAGCAGGCTCCAGGCTCCGAACTGTCGGCACAGAGCCCGACGTGGGGCTCGAGTCCACGAGCTGCGAGATCATGACCTGAGCCAAAGTCAGTCGCTTAACCGACTGAGCCGCCTCATTGCCGCAGCTTTAACAGCTTTAAGAAATAACCGAAAGTCATCAAAGCTTCTTTAATTTTTAGTAAAAATGGGAGGAGGGTAAGAAGGGTGAGAACAGAGACATGGATCTTAGATGTATGTTGTATTTGTAATTTAGGCGCCTCTTCTCATACATAGTTTTGGCCTAATCCTATCAACAGTGCAGAGCAGAAATAGCCATCCACACTTAGTGGATGAGAAAACCAAACACAAGGGGGAAGTGACTTGGTTAATGTCACTCAACCAGTAGAACGTGACGTAAGGGCAGCTACTGCCATTCCAAATGCAATATTCATCCCCAAATTATTTAAATAATCTCATAGTAGTGTTAGGCCACAAGTATCCTGCTCAAGCCACCATAACAAGGTTGCATTTGCCTACCTAGATCTTGAAATAATATAAATAATACCTCTTTCCCCAATGGAATGGAGAGGGGTCTACAAATAGTTTCCTATTCAATGAAGGTGAGCGTAAACTTAGGCCTAGGAATCCTATGCGTTACACGACCAACCAGCCTGCAAGATTACCCTTATCCGCATGCTCCCTGCTAGCCAGGGCCCTTGACTTGGGTCCTAACTGGCTGACCTTACATAAGTTCATTACATTTCTTGGCACTGGCCTGGACCCTCCATCTGCCCATCTTTAAAAGGATGCCATGTTATATTCCTAGTTTCATTAAGGGCAAGACTGATATTGCAAACAATATATTCTTCTTACAACCAATTGACCTGATGGTTGATGTCAAGGTCACTCTACAGAGTCGCTAAAAATAGTTATCATGTTTGTTATGTTGGATAGTCAAAATGAATATAGACATAAAGTACACTCGGCACACAAAAATGGTTTCACTGTCATCCAACAACCATTCCTTAAAGTGAGAGAGTTCAGAGGATATTGGTAAAGGGGAGTGAGGTGCGTGTTTTGTATTTATAACAATGAATGGGGATTTACGGGTTTTGGTTCCAAGAGGAGACTTAAGATGTGTATCTAGGATAATTGACACTTCTACAATCTCAACGGAAAATCCTTGAGATTGCAAGTCACAAAAAAAAACACTTTTTTTTTTTTTTTTTTTAAATGGATGACTCAGAGAACAAGCTCATATCACCAAGTGAGAACTTAGAGAAGATCTCCAGGGCCAGGAACTTGAAAAGACTGTCTCCCTTCTGATGGATTATACAGCCAGTGGTAGAGAGAAAACTAAATCAATGGTACCTCTCTACTCTTTTTACAAAAGCTTGAAAGGAAAGGCGTTCTAGAAGGTACATACAACAAAGGTAGACAGGAGATTAATATTTTATGCGAAGTTAAAACAAATGTGGTGGCTTCTACAGCCTTCTCGGTAAACAGGATATGTCAGCCAGTTTTCTGAGATCCCGGTCAACTGAATTCTCTTGAAGAGAAGCTCAGCCCCACACTATTCTACAGAGTGCTTCCTAGACACCATCCTGGTCTTCTTATGGGGAGTGGGGGATGGTAATTAAGACCAGGAGTGACCATATATGCAAAACACTGTAAGGCTATTATTTATTTTCAGCCCACCAAGAACCATCGTTTCTTTTATGGAGATTAAAGACCAGGCTCAGGAAAACCCAAGAAACACTCATGAAATCATACAAAGTGCACGTGTCTGAATGTAGGTTTGCACCCAACTCTGCTGGACTCTATAAAACAAGGTCTTGGGGCGCCTGGGTGGCTCAGTCAGGTGAGCGTCCAACTTCGGCTCCGGTCATGATCTCACGGTTTTTGCGTTCAAGCCCCGCGTCAGGCTCTGTGCTGACAGCTCGGAGCCTGCAGCCTGCTTCGGAATCTGTGTCTCCGTCTCTCTCTGCCCTTCCCCCACTCTCTCTCTCTCTCTCTCTCTCAAAAATAAATAAACATAAAAAAAATTTTTTTTAATAAAAAACAAGGTCTTTCCCCCATGCGACATGTGTCTTTTACCCCACTGCTCAAGAGTAGAAACCCCCCAATCAAGCTCACTTCATCAATTAACGAGTAGCTCCCTTAAAGGCAGACACCAGCAGCATTTGACATGAAGCCACTGCTACAGATGTCTTAGGTCGAACGTCCTAAGTTTTCTGACGGCGACTCGTAGGGAAATACAGGATTTCATCTCTCCTTCAAATACACGTCACATATATACTACCACCTACAACACAGGCCCTAGACCACACTCATTCCTTTGTTCCTCTGCATTTATTTGAATGAGTTTTGACCCCTGACAGTGACTCAGTGAGCTTTATTCCTACTCTCTGAATCTTTGAAGAAGGTGCATATCCCTTTGCTCTGGGCTGATCTGGGCTCAGGGTTAGATGCCGGCATGGGATGTACCTGAAGACTCTGCAGGCTTGTACCTTTAGGTGCCTTTAGGTGCCTGGCTGAGCCGCCTAGCTCCATTCTCTTGCGTATGGAGACCATTCTGCAGACCCACTCTTAGGTTTAGGGCTGTCTCCCCCTACCTTATTCTGCTAACGGTCCTTATTGCGATCTTGCTGGGTCGTGCAGGATACGCTAGATCTAATCAAATAGGAAATCTGAGTTACCCTGCTCTGGCAACATACATTTTAAACTATGGATCTAAACCACAATCCCATAAATCACTAAAAATCCCCTGGGTTTTTTCTCCCCTGCCAAGTGAAGGGATCACCACCAAAAGAGGAATCCCTTCACTGCCTACCAGGGACCGGCAAAACGCTCAGGGTTGCGTGGTTATTTCTCTTGCCGCGCCATATCGGGATACGGAGCAAGATGTGGTTATCGATGGCGCGCTGCCTTGGAATAGGTAGAAGCCTGACTCGATGGAAGTGTCTACCTTCGGAGGGAGGCTAAGTTCTCTTAAGTTTCCGTTCTTCCTACGTTCAGAATTCACTCGGGTTAAATGAACACAGATGACAACGCAGAATCAATAGGGATTTTTTCTTCCAAGCCCGTCAAACCTGTGGGACCTTTCACATCATCACCATTTTATTATTTCTGTATTGAATCGTTCCAGGAGGACCTCATTCACATCCTACTCCTTTCCCTCCCGAGGCAAAGGCAAAGCTCTCCCGGCCTCTGAAGACACTGCTGCTTTCTTCCCAGTCGCCCTCTCCTGCAGGAATCGATGTTTATGGCTGCAGTTACAGTAAAAATAGCAAAAGTCAATATTTGTGCTCCGTATCTGTCAGATAATAAAGCTGGCTAGAGGCATGACCACATGACATCTGCATGCAACACACAGGGGCTGGTCCCCCCATCCTTCCAGACAGTTTGTCTAAAGATGACGTCATATTTGTACAGCTGACATTCCCAAATCCCCCGTGTGTGTCCTCAGGGAAACTCAAGATTTCTGTTTGATTTTTGATCTTGTTGATTCTGGCCTTTGGACTGGAAAAATTGTTTTGTTTTGTTTTTTTTTTTTTTAAAAAAAAGGAAGAAAAGAAGAAGAGAAAGAAGGAGCGGTGGAAAAGAAATATGAAAGTAAGAAAATGAAACAAGATGGAAAACCACTCAGAAAATCCATCTAACAGTCCTCTTTGAGCTACTGTTTACTTAGTGACTCCAAAAGGGAGAGTCGGAGACAAAGAAGTGGTGGAGAAATTGAAACAAAAGACCCAGAAACAAGCTGGGAAATCAGAGTTCCTTCTGAGGGTTTGGATTTTAGGCGAGGACCTAGGTCTCAGGTTTATCTCTACGAACTTGGGCAAGAATCTCACAGTAAGCCTCAGGTTTCTCGTCTGTAAAATGGGACCGGTACTAGAATCCACTCTGTAGGATGGTTGAAGAGATTAAATGAGATCCCGTGGAGGAAAGACTTGAGCACAGCAGGTGGAAACAATACCAGTGATTCTTATCCAAGCAAAGCAGTTTGTAAGTGAATCAACTCTACTTCTCCTTCAGTTCCTTGGCCTCCTTAAGCCACTAATGCAACTCATGGTGGGGGGGGGGGGGGGGGGCAAGCGTGAAAAGTCCAAACTCAGGCATTATAAATGCATTTTTATGTTGCATTTCTTTGCTGGTATCATTGTTAGTCCTCCATGGCTTTATTCTTCTGCGCATTCGTCTCGCTCAGTGTTTCCAAGTCAGAATTATTGTGCTAGTCAAGGGGCGCCTGGGTGGCTCAAACATCCCACTTCGGCTCAGGTCATGGTCTCACGGTTCATGGGTTTGAGCCCTGCATCCGGCTCTGTGCTGACAGCTCAGAGCCTGGAGCCTGCTTCGGACTCTGTGTCTCCCTCTCTCTTTGCCCCTCCCCTGCTCACACTCTGTCTCTCTCTCTCAAAAATAAATAAACATTAAAAAAAATTAAAAAAAGAATTATTGTGCCAGTCTAAGACACCATTGTTGTAACTGTTCTGCAGTTTGACCCCTAATTTCCACTCAGAACTCCTACAGCATTTCGCAGCCTCTTTGCATCGCCCCTCCTATCTAGGTTGCCTTCCCGGTCTCTAAAGGGGACCCATTTTGGATCATGGGAAATGATTTCAGATGAATGAGGTTCTGGATTTCCAAAAGTCACTTATTCAAATATGTATTAGAGAAAATATAACCACAGACTACATCCATGATTCCCTAGATACTATGCTTCAGAGGTTGAAGGTTACCGTTTCTTGAGCAGATCGCACTGTTGCCCGTCTAACATGGTTTCACGTCTTTGACTTGTCAATCCTTCTATGAATATGTTCTAATGTGTCAATGGCTCTCTTAAAATATGATGTGCAGAGACAAATGCAACCCACCAGATGGGATTGGAATAAAATGGGAGTTTCCCTCCTTCCATCTGAATTCAGCCTAAAATCCGTGAGCCTTTCTTGGGTTCCTCTATTCTGTTGTTGGCTCGTATTAAAAATACACTCCTTAAGACCCTTTTCTTGTGGACTTCTCTGAACCCTTTCTTCTCCCTCTTTTTTTTTTTTTTTTTTGAATTTATCATATCAGGACAATTTTTATCTTTTTACTTTTTTTTATCTTTTTATCTCTTTACTAAAAAGTAAAGGACCTCTGGTTCTTTAAGGTCCGGCTACAGAGAGACTTTTCAGATCTTGATTCCTTCATCCAACATAAAGCCACCCCTCCAGGGTTTGTATTTTTTCATCTACTGGATAAGCATGCTTTCTAGGACTTCACGTAAAGCAGTGTTTCTCACAATCATCTACCCAAGAATCCCTAATCGTGACGAGTCCAAAATGATCTTCTGCACGTTCAACATCAAGTTGGATTCACTAAAATCAAATAGGACATTTTTTTATCTGTACGTTTTATAACGCATGTGACCTTTTTTCATTCCACCTAGAAATGTCAAAGCCTACTGTGGCATAATTTTCCCCAAAACCTCTGAGTACAATTGGTTCTAGAAGAGAAAGTACAGTGTTTATCTTGTGTCTGGCACAGAATGTTCCTCAAGACCATTTTTTTCAATGTTTGTTTTTGAGAGAGAAAGAGACAGAGCTTGAGCAGGGAGGAGGCAGAGAGAGAGAGAGGGAGGCACAGAATCCGAAGCAGGCTCCAGGCTCCGAGCTGTCAGCACAGAGCCCGATGCAGGGCTCGAACCCATGAACTGTGAGATCATGACCTGACTGAGCCACCCAGGCGCCCCAGGAACTTTTCTTTTTTTTAAAGAGGGGGAAGAAGGAAGGAAGGAAGGAAGGAAGGAAGGAAGGAAGGAAGGGGAAGGAAGGAAGGAAGGGGAAGGAAAGAATGAATGAAAGAATGTACGAAGCATGTCCTTGGCTTGTATCATATCATCAATCTTCAAGAGTGGGACCACTTCTGTGATAGTCTTCTATTTCCAATATATATTATTTATTTGATTTTCATTTAATATTTTCTAGTATCTTGTTCGGGGTTATTTTCTTCCGATTATTCAATGTGCCTCCTCCCTTTCCACTTGCTTTTTATCCTCGCTTCTTGCCACTTGACTACATACTCTGTGTTATGTTACAATATAGGTTCACTTATTTAACAACTACTTACTGCGCACTACTTAATTCCACGCCTGGGAGTCGGCTGGCCAGAGAGGTACAGTGACCAACAAGACAAATCTGGCCCCTGACCTCATAAAACCGAAAACCAGATGCTTTGGACAGCCCTTTGGTCTCTTCAGACACCCTCTGTTCCCCTCCCCTCAGAATTATCGTCATCGGTATAGGCAGCTCTCACCCCATTAAGTTGCCACTAGCTATCAAATCATAATTACACGTCCTCTGAAAACCCACCCAAGCCGCATTCTAAATGCTGCTGGCTGGCGTCTTTATGTAAACATTCCTATGTGCTCCTGGCTGAGAAACAGTTCTACTTAAGCAGAAGGTGAACACGCTGGGCTCGGTGAGGAAAAACCAAGAAAGGATCCCTGAGTGGACGTTGCTGTCCATGAACACAAGGGCCTTCTCAAGATGTGCTTCCTTCAAAGGCTGAATGAAGCATGTTGTGTGAAACAACTTACATGATGGTTTTCCCAGCTGGCGCCGTTTGCAGAGGAAAACGCTGTTATGCTATTTCTTTCTCGACGACAAATTATTTCAAGGAACTCACTGTATTACTACGGTCACTTTTATCACTTTTATTACAAATGGTCGCTGTAGCAATATTTTGAAAATACAAATGGAAAAACAGAAGAAAATTAAAATAAACTTGGGAGAGCCACTGGCAGAGATAGCAATATATTGGTGTTGATCCTTCTGAATGTTAAAACTTTCAAAATTGCGAACACATATTATGTTTGTTACTTTATCCTGTTTGGTATTAGACCATAATCGCATACTACATTTTTCCTCCTACAATATATGACTGTTTCTCGTGCTACTAAATGGTTTTCTAAAATACAGTATTAATAATGGTATAGGATACTGTCATACCATAATTTATTTTAGGATGCCTTAATATTTTTTAAGTTTTTTTTTAATGTTTATTCATTTTTTAGAGAGAGGCACACACACAGCATAAGCAGGGGAGGGGCAGAGAGAGAGGGAGACACAGAATCCAAAGCAGGCTCCAGGCTCCGAGCTGTTAGCACAGAGCCACGAGGCTCACTCACAAACCATGAGATTGTGACCTGAGCTGACGTCTGTGGACGTGTAACCAAATGAGCCACCCAGGCACCCCTAGAATGCCTTAGTATTACACACTGAAGCAGTTCTCAAATTTTTTACTATTATGGATATCAGTCTGATGAACTTTCTTAGAGCAAAATCACAAAATACATCTGCATGTATTTAGAATAAATTCCTAGTGGTAGAATTATTAAGTAAATTTCTACTAAAAGTATCAATGTTGTCATTTTACATAAATTCCAAGTATTTTATCAGATTTCTGTCATTTGAATATTAATTGTATTTACAACGTTGGAGAGGTACAGCTTTTATTTATTTCCACTGTAGTAAAATATATTTATATTTTATGGTTGTATTTTATGCCCTGTTTGGTGTTCATTTAATTTTTAATTCTTTCTTTCCAAAAACCCCCATAAAAGAATTAGATAAACAGGGGAGAGGGCTTCTGATTTTTATCAGTGCCAGAGACTAACGTTTAAGTCCCATAGGGTAGAATTTTCAAAGTCTGTGATAGAAATATACAGAAATTTCCAAAATACAGAACATAAACAAGATCACTTTGAACCAAGCGCTGGCCAGCCAATGAATTCTACACAACTAATTAAAAAATACCACAAACTGAGAAGTTAAGTGGTCCAATAATAAATGTTCACAGTCTTCTTCCTCGTGCTTTCTAAATCTTTTCCAAGTAATATGGACTTCCGTTGTGATACAAAAATCAGCAAACAAAATGAGTAAGCAAGGTAGACTGCAGAGGGGGCAGAAGGTGCTTGTTTGATAGATCTGCGGGTGATGGGGGTATTGCCTTACAGCGGGGGGTGTCAGGTGGGAGCAACTCATGCGCCTATGGCTTTAATCGGTATAGAGCGGTGGTTCTTAGCCAAGAGTAATTTTGTCCCCCTCTCTCAGGGACACTTGGCAATGCCTGGTTGTCACAACTGGGGATTCCACTGGCATCTACTAGATGGTGCCCACAGATGATGCTAAATATCCCACAATGCACAGCCACGCCCTCCACAACACGTAGTTATTTGGCTCAAGACAGCAGTGGTGCCAAAATTGAGAGACATTCGTGTACGGGCTGTGGCATGAGTGATCTCTAAATTGGGGTGCAGACGACCCAGGAAGCGCACAGGACTATAGGTTACAGCGCAAGGAAAAAAATATTAAAATTTCAGTTCATTTTCGTTCCCCCCAAAAGTCACATTAATGTTTATTAATACTTGTATAGATCGACACTCTTCCCCTTGCGCAGTCTAGGTGTCCCTCCAGTCACACTTGACATTTACTCTGAAACACCCCGAGGGATGACAGAGGACCACAGCACAGAGGGGCTGGCCGTGGCACCCCATTTGCTGGCTTGCAGCCTACTGTAACATTCCACAGCTGACATGTGCCACATCACGTACATCACGCAATTTTGACTGAGTTGCCTATCACAACACGTACCAATACCTTGAAAAGATCTCGTAAAGGATCACACTGAATGAAGATAGCATTTGAGAATTGAGAGTCCAGATAGAAACTCACGCATGTATGGTCAATCGACTTTCAACAAATGTGCTAAGAGAAGTCAATGAGGAAAGAATACACTTTACAAGTGGTACTGAGACAACAGAAGAGCCACATGTAAAAGAATGAAGCCGGACCCCTACCTCACACCATATGCAAAAATTAACAGAAAATGGATCAAAGACCTAATATAAGAGCTAAAATGATAAAACTCTTCCAAGAAGACATAGGTAAACATCTTTGTGACCTTACATGTGGCGGTGTTTTCTTAGGTATCTCATCAAAGGCACAGGTAACCAGAAAATTAACAAGATGGCTTAGGCCTTGTGAGTAGCCAATCATAGTATAAAGACTACTTTTAAATGAAAACATCTGGGCTAAAGAAGATGCAGAAAGAAATTTTATCTGAACTTCCCTTACCTGACGAGAATAGAACTTCCAAAAAACACAACTGACAGTGACCTCGCTCCTAGGGAGTTTCCTGTGAATTCAGCTGCAGAGACAGCCTGCCCCCATTCCACTAGCATGAAAAGGTCCAATAGAATCTTCCAGACCATCCCAATGAAGCCCTAAAAACAAACAAAAACAAAACAAAACAAAATACCGTCAAGTTATGCATATAGCCCTTTCTCTCTGGCTAATGAGGGAGATACACTTCACTGAATGCATAAATATATAAATATTTTTTCTCCTCTTAACCTGTCTGCTGTTTGTTAATTTGCATGCCCCCATTTACAGCACCCAAATAACAACAGGAAGTTTTCCTCCCAACATCCTCATTCAAAATAAAAACTTCTTATGTTTCAAAAGACACTATCAAGAAAGTAAAAGCCAACCCAAATTAACAGGGCAAAATATTTGCAAATCATGTATCTAATAAGGGTCTAGTATTCAGAATATAGGAAGAATCATATAATAAAAAGACAAACAACCCAATTAAAAATTGGCAAAGTATTTGAATAGATATTTCTCCAAAGATAACATAAAAATGGCTGATAAAGGGCGTCTGGGTGGCTCAGTCGGTTAAGCAGTTAAGCGTCTGACTTCGGCTCAGGTCATGATCTTGCGGTTTGTGAGTTCGAGCCCCGCGTTGAGCTCTGTGCTGACAGCTTGGAGCCTGGAGCCTGGAGCCTGCTTCAGATTCTGTGTCTCTCCATCTCTCGGCCCCTCCCCTGCTCATGTTCTGTGTCTCTCTGTCTCTCAATAATAAATAAACGTTAAAATTTTTTTTTTAAAAATGGCTGATAAACACATGAAAATATGCTTATCCGTCACTAGTCATTAGGGAAACGCATTTCAAAACCACAGTGAGATGCCATGTCATACCCACTGGGGTGGCCAGAACCAAAAAGACAGAGAAGCATTGTGGGAATGTAGGGAAATCGCAATCCTTGAACATTGCTGGTGGGAAATGTAAAATGGCAAAGCCACTTTAGAAAACAGGTCGGCAGCTTCTTAAAATGTGAAATTACAGAGTTACCATACGACACAGACATTGGACTCCTAGGAATATACCCAAGAGAACTGAAAACATATTTCCATATAAAAACACTTGTAAACTTGTTCATAGTGGCATCATTCATAATAGCCCCAAACCGGAAATAACCCAGGTACCCAGTAAGTGCTGAATGGATAAACAAATACATATGTCCCTAAAATGGCATGTCCACACAGTCATAAAAAGGAATAAAGTACCAACACATGCTACAACATGGATGAACCTTAAAAACATACTAAGTGAAAGAGGCCAGAGACAACAAAACCACATATTGTAGGATTCTTTTTTTTGTAAGTTTACTTATTTGCTTTTTTGAAAGAGATAGAAAGCAAGTGGGGTGGGGGCGGGGAGGGGGGGCGGCAGCAGCAGAGAGAGAGGGAGACGGAAAATCCCAAGCAGGCTCCGCCCTGTCAGTGTAGAACCCGATGAGAGGCTCGAACTCACACACCGTGAGATCATGACCCGAGTGGAAACCAAGAGTTGGATGCTTAACCGACCGAGCCACCCAGGCACCGCTGTATGCCTCTGGATAATTTGAAATAGGTTTTATCGTTACTTAGGAGATAATAATTTACTAATAAATGAGTAAAGACAATAGAGCCGTTGACAACTGGCATTGAAAAAAAGAGTCTGTTCCTCACAATTTCCCGAAGGAAGGGAGACGCCATACCTCAGAGGCCACATGAGAAAACACAGATGTGGCAGGAGGCAGAGGGAGGGTGGGCAGCCATGAACCAGAGCGGTCGTTGAGGTCTTCATGGGAAGGAACAGCAAGCAAGCTCAGGGGGCAATTTCAAGGGTGCAGGGACTGTCGCAAGTTGTCTGATACCTGGCCCTGGGGTAATCAGTGCAGGTGCAGAGTGGCCCATGTGTGAGAGCTCCTTCCAGGGGGGGCCTGGAGGTGTGTGTTGGGGATCTGTTGGTTTGCATCTGCATTGAAAGGCACACTCCGGGCTGGGTTGTTTACGGACTCTAGGAATTAGCTACTCCTGGAAGGGTCAGTCCCTCAAGGGTTAGCAAGACCTCAGATGTCAATGTTTCAGCACACAGACGATAAAAGACATGGCCAATCTATACGAAGTGCCCAGAACGGGCAGATCCAGGAAGACAGAAAGGTTTGTGGTTATGCACGGGGGCACCTGGGTGACTCAGTCGGTTAAGCGTCTGACTCTTGATTTCAGCTCAGGACACGATCTCGTGGTTCATGAGTTTGAGCCCAGCATCGGGCTCTGCGCTGACAGCTCGAAGCCTGCTTGGGATTCTGTCTCCCTCTCTCTCTGCCCCTCCCCCTCTTGCGCGCACGCTCTCTCTCAAAACATATATATATATATACTTGTGGTTATCCAAGAGTTGGGGACACAGAGGAATGAAAAGTGACTGCTCATGGATACGGAGTTTCTTTGGGGGGTGACAAAAATATTCTGGCATCGGCCAGTAATGGTGGCTGTACAACCTTGTGAATATACCAGAAAACACCAAATTGTACACTTCCAAATGATGACTCTGGTGCCACAGGAATTATACCTCAATAAAAAAAAAAAAAGAAAAAAAGAAAAGTTGTAACAGGGAGAAAAACCATCCAGTGGAAAAAAAAAAATACTCTGTAATTAGGAAGACCTATTGTTGGGGAATCATTTGGGGGGGAGAAAATTAGGTTTATGATTTTCCTATAGTCAAACAAAGGAATATTGGCAAAGCCAGTTTCTTCAGGAAAGTAAAAAATTTTTTTAACCTTTATTTAAGGCATAAGTGGTTTAAAGCCATTGCTTTGGGTTGGAATTTAAACAAAATATGGCTCATGTCGTGGGGTGTAATAGATATTCACTCCCTGTATTTTTGGTACAGAACTCCAGGTACTGAAGGGTTAACCATATCCCCAGTTTCCAAGGGGACATGTGACCTACACCTGACCAACCAGGCATCATATTACCATAGACATAAAGATTGACTGAGACCAAATTAGACCAAATTATCAGTTAAATGAAGCCACTAAGACCCAATTCTGAGGCTTCTGTGTGAAGAGACATTTCTTTCTAGTGCAGTCAACACAGAGACAAAAGTCAACACAGAGACAAAAAGACAGGGAGAGATATTGTATCCTTATACCTGGATTGCTTATGTACCTGAATTAAGCCTTGCCTGAAGCTTACGTGCAGATGTTTCGCTTGTGAAGGTTAGCTTTCTCGTTGTTTGTTTTAAGCTAGTTTTAACTGGGTTTCCTGCCACTTATAATCAAGTAAGTCCAAAAGGAAACCCAGAAAATGTTTTCAGGAAAAAAAAACAACTCAAATAATGTAATGCATAAATGATCTTGCTAAGGAAACAAATGAGCTAGTGTTTACCAATTGCTTAACAGGCTTTATTGGATCTGATCCTAGCAACCATGTGCATTATTTTGCTCCTGTGTGGTTAGCTACATCTTAAGCATAAAGCCTGATATCCGTGACCATTCCTTTGAAAGCAAGAATGAAAAAAAATCGTGCTCTTGGGGAGGAAAAATTTTTCCTCTATCCTCTTATGTCTGTGCTCAGAGTCCCGCAAATTAAATTAGCAAAAGACAGGTTGGCAAAACAATGGATTTTTATTCACCTACTCTTTATGCAGGAGTACACAGAAAAATGACTTGGGGTTTGGGGGCAGGCATTTAGAATTTGGGACTTATATACCAAATTTAACAGGTGAGAAAAGGGCACTTATAAGAAGACAAAGGACTTCTTTGGAAAGATAAATGGGCTCTTAGGAGAATGGGTGGGACGCAGGACAGTTTTTCAACAAAGTCTGTTTGGGTGTGATACTGACCGCTTTTCTCAGAGAAAGAGAAAATTAGAGTTGCTCCCAAGAAGGGGATTTAGAACAATTGAGTTCTTTTGAGGGGGGCTCTGCATTTAGGCAGATAAAGGATATCAGGGACACAAATGCCTTCAGCTCAAGATAATTTTTATGTCACAGTGGCTTATTCTGGATCCCTTCAGTGCAAATTATTCGACATTCGCGTAGCTAGTTACGAAGCAAAACAAAGAACTAAAAAACTAAAATAAAACCCGTGTTGTCTGGCTCCACTTGTGAACTGCAGTCTCTTTGATAAGCTAAAATTATCATCTTTTCTTATTCTTAAAGCCATTCAACAATTCCCCCCAAAGACATTCAGATCTTGGTTTTGCTCTGTAAGGAAAAAGAGAAATTGTCGCACAAAACGTGAATGCCACAGCTCCTTGGGTCTTTAAGTGGTTCCTGAATGTCAAATATTTTGCTCTGTAAAGTGCCAGGCATTTATCTTATTATGGTCATCTTTTGCTTTCTGCTTTTTTTTTCCTTTGGAAAAATATTTGCAGAAGAAAAAAAGGGGGGGGGGTGGAAATATGTACCTTTCCAGCCACAACAGACTAACCGTATGTGCCTGTCGTCAGCCCTTGCTGTCGGATTGACAGTCCCAGCTGTTGATAGGCTGTGGCAAGACAGGGGAGAGAAAATGCAATTCGTCAGGACGCTGGGCAAATGGGCATGTCTTAATGTTACCATTTTCCTTATGGTCATAATAACCCCCTGCATAGCACACCTGGAATAATTTAACCGAGTTTGACCGATCAGTTGAGAAATTATTTGGAAAGTATGCGGTCTCTCGTTTTCTGCCAGGGGCTGGTGGATTCCACAGTGAGCAAGCCAGAGTGTGCTCTCCAAGGCCGGTGATGTGCTGATGTGCCACTGACGGGGGTTCACGATCACCCAAAGGATGCCCTTTCCTGTCTCTGACCGCGTTAGCCCAGCTCCTGACTCCGCGTGCAACAGACATGATGATCACAGATTGGCTGCAAAGAGGTCTGTGTTACTGTTTTTGTTTTTTGTGGAATTGACTGCCATCACATAAAATTCAGGAGGTCACATTAAAAAGCTCCCATTCTTGGGGCACCTGGGGGGGGTCAGTCGGTTGAGCGTCTGACTTCGGCTCAGGTCATGATCTCACGGTTCATGAGTTCGAGCCCTGCGTTGGGCTCTGTGCCGACAGCTCAGAACCTGGAGCCTGCTTCGGATTCTGTGTCTCCCTCTCTCTCTGCCCCTCCCTCACTAGTCCTCTCTCTCTCTCTCTCAAAAATAAATAAAAACATTAAAAAAAAAAAAAAAAAGAGCTTCCATTCTGGCTTCTCTGGAAGTATCAGAACGTTTGGCCCAGCTGGGCTTCCATTTTCACACTAGAGTTGGCTGGTGCCTCACATCTAGACAGGAGTCATGCGTTCCAGGGAACTGTGGTCACCACTGTCATTTGACATCTGTGTCTTCTATTTATGCTGTCTGCCTGGGCCCTGGAAGGAGCTGAGTGTGCTTTCCTTAAGGCAGAAAGTAAAAAAGGACTACTGGGGAAATTTCCCTTCACCCTGACCAGGTCCACACTGTGACCAATCACTGCCTTTGAGAGGGTTAGAACTCCTAGCTGTTCATCCAGATGGGATTGTGGACTTGATTCTGATTTCTCTCTCTATTCTCTCTGTCAATAGGAAGGTAGGTAGGTAGATGATAGACAGATGATAGGTAGATAGATAGATAACACATAGATGATACACAGATAGATAATAGATATATGTAATAGGTGATAGATAATACATACATTATAGATAGATATACATAGATAGAGGAAGAAATGCGCACACACACACATTTTCACTTCTTTCCTTTTGTCTCGGTGAGAAACACCCAACTTCTAGCTTAGCAAGCCCACATCTGAAAAGGATGTTTGAAGTAATAATCAGTCATAAACTGATTCTTTATCACTGTCTCACAAATGGAGAATGTTTCTTGCTATCTCCAGCCATGTGTTAATGGTTTCTCTGAGGTCACCTGTACAGATAGATCTTTTGAATTTCACTTGGAACACATGTGGTTTTAAGCTAGATGTTAATTGGAAACATTTATAGTGTCAAACATTTGATTAATGCTCTGGGTTTTAATTGAAAGGAATACGCATTTCTTAAATCAGCTCTTCACAGTAATATAGCTTAAAAAAAAAAGGTTCCTAGAATTAGTTAAACATTTATTTGAAAACCAAGTAATATTAAAAAAAAATCTTCATCATGTATACTGATTTGCCATCATCCCCTTTAAACAAATATTTTGGGGACAATTATTAGTCAATTGACCATTAGAAAAAAATAATCAGATCCCAATAAACACAATCCTGCTTCTGGCTGATGACCAGTCAAAATTCAGAAACATACTGACGGTGATTTCACTCTAATGTTGCGTTTTGGGTGCAACACAGAACATTCTACATGTTTCGCACTTTGGAGAACAAGGTCTAAGAAAGGGAAACCCTATTGCCTCCACGCGAGAGCTGCTGTTGTGTGCCTGGGACCCTCTAACCTGAAACAGTTAAGATGTGGTTTGGGGACTGAGCACAGGGTAATATTCTCCAGGTGTGAGAAGTCCAAAGCGGGACCCAGTTGCGTTCAGAAGAAGGTATATTTTGACTTTAATTTTCGTTCGTAAAGAACCCAAATTGGGTCTCCAGATGGTGCCCTGTAGACATAATTAAGCATTGCAATAAATCACATGCCAGTGACATGGCAATTATTCCTGGGTTCTCAACCCTCCCCTGTCAGGTGCTCAGAGAGGCGCACCCAGGCATTCTTTTAGGTGTTCCGGAACAACGATATGCCACCTATTAGGGGCCGAAAGGGGGGATGCCGTCACTTGCTTCTTACTGTCGGCCAGGACAGATAATAGGTGCAAGATGTAGTCTGGTGTGGAGATAGGAGTCCTCACGGCTGCCCTGCTTTTAGTACAGGAGAGAATCCAAATAAGGGGGGGAAAGTGTCACAAGGCCATTCCTACCTAATTGCCCTGCTTGAAATGGGAAAAATTAAGTATGCCCACCAGGCCTTTGAGTTTTCACACCAGCAAACAACTTGCTTTAGGTTTTTTTCCCCACTGAATGCACTTCCTGAGAGATTGTTTGGGACCCGTGTATTCCTTATCCCTTTGTTCATTCAACAAGGACGTGTTCCAGTGTCCCTCAAACTCAAGTAATGTGTAAACCTCTTTACTACTCCCAAGAATCTGTCCGCGGACACGCCTAGGACATCTGCCTGAGCAACACGGACTTGGTTAAGAACTTAAAAGCTTACCCGATGAAAATATCTTACAAGGCAGAATAGTCAACGCGAAATAGAAATAAATGTCATTTTTCAGGGCACCTGGGTGGTTCAGTTGGTTAAGCGTCCAACTCTCGACTTCGGCTCAGGCCATGATCTCATGGTTCATGGGTTCGAGCCTCACATCAGGCTCTACGCTGACCATGTGGAGCCTGCTTGGGATTCTCTCCCCGCGCCCCTCCCCTGCCCGTGTGCTCTGTCCCTCTCTCTCAAAATAAACAAATAAATTAAAGAAAAAAACAAAAACAAAAAACGAAGAAATCTCAGGGGCACCTGGGTGGCTCAGTCAGTTGAGCGTCCGACTTTGGCTCAGGTCCTGATCTCATGCCTCATGGGTTGGAGCCCCGCGTAGGGCTCTGTGCTGACAGCTTGGAGCCTGGAGCCTGCTTTAGATTCTGTGTCTCCCTCTCTCTCTGTACCTCCCCACTCACACTCTGTCTCTCTCTCCTTCAAAAATAAATACACATTAAAAAAATTTTTTTAAAGAAATCTCATTTTTAAGTTGGGTAAAAATATTTTCTAACGTTTTTATGGCATTAAAAACACAAGATTTCCCTAAAATTCTCTTTAGTCTGGGAAACTACCATTCTATGAAATACTTAAAGTGTATCATATCAGACACCCTAACACCCCCTGGGCCTACAAAGCTCATTAAGGATTGCCCTGGTCTTCAAAAAGACAGAAAGAGGCCTCCAAAGAGGCCTCCAGCATATCATCCGTATTTGTTTTTTTTTTTAATGTTTATTTATTTTTGAGAGAGAGAGAGAGAGCGCGCACAGTAGAAGAGGGGAAGAGAGAGAGAGAGAGACACAGAATCTGAAGCAGGCTCCAGGTTCTGAGCTGTTGGCACAGAGCCTGACATGGGGCTCAAACTCACGAACCGCGAGATCATGACCTGAGCTGAAGTCAGACTATTTACTGACTGAGCCACCCAAGCACCCGCAAATCATCTGAGGGCTCTGAGTGTTGGGGTCACCTGAGCAGGACTGCATGGTTCCCCGCTGTGCTGTAAGCTACTGAAACAGAACTAAAAGTCTCAAATCACTGGGAAGGAAACGTCGTAGTTAGAGGGTCTTTCTCCCTCCAGTGTTAGTGGGATATCTCAATACAACGTTATTCTTTTACAGTTTTGGAGGTCAGAAGACTGCAATCAATTTCACTGGGATGAAGTCAGATGTCAACAGGGCCCGGTCTTTCTGGAGGCTCCAAGGGAGAAAGAACATGGTCCTCACTGTTTTCAGCTTCTGGAGGCTGCCCACACGCGTCGTCTTCCGACCCCTTCTTCACGTCACTCGACCTCTTGCTCCCATCATTTTCTCTCTCACGTCCCTCTGATTTCCTTCACCCCTCTCACGAGGACCCCTATGATTAGACCAGGCCCGCCAGGATAACGCATCTCGACACCCTTGAGTTACTTCCATCTGCAAAGTCCCCTTTGCCACTTACGGTGCCTTCGAGGATTCCGGGGGTGAGGACGTAAATATCTTGGGAGCCGTTATTCAGCCTAGTGTAATCCCTTAGGACCCAAGCCTTTCTCCAGCCCTGACCCCTCACTTCAGGGTTCGTGTCATCAGCCTTACCTCTTGACTTGGCTGTGACATCACTTTGTACGAACAAATCTCAGAGAAGCTCCTTTTAGCTCACCTAAAATCTGCTCCACAACCGCACCTCCCTTCTCTTGGAAGAGCCGTTAACGGTTCCACCTTTTTCGTGGCTTTGCAATCCCGGTGTTATTCCAAGAATCAGCATACTTTCTTTATCCCACCCTCGGTGCTCTCTGCCTCCTAAGAGCCAACACTCAGCCTTTGAAATGCCTCCCCATGTCTCCCTTTGCTAATCTCAGCTGCTACCTCTCTCTCTGGAACAGTCAAGTGTCCTGATAAGGACTGCATCACATGTTAAGTGAGATCTTCAGGCCTTTGGACCAGCGTGCTTTATATCTAAATTGGTAGTACCCCTCAAAGAGAATAAAATTTAGGTCACAATTTTTTTTTTTTTTTTTGCACAAAAGTCTTCTTTTTTTTTAATTTGGGACAAAATTTGGCATCTTTTCAACTGCTTTTAATCACTGGCTCCACAATTTTTTTTTAATTTTTTTTTTTAATTTAATTTTTAATTTTTTTAAATTTACATCCAAATTAGTTAGCATATAGTGCAACAATGATTTCAGGAGGAGATTCCTTAATGCCCCTGACCCATTTAGCCCATCCCCCCTTCCACAACCCCTCCCATAACCCTCAGTTTGTTTTCCATATTTATGAGTCTCTTCTGTTTTGTCCCCCTCCCTATTTTTATATTATTGTTGTTTCCCTTGCCTTATGTTCATCTGTTTTGTCTCTTAAAGTCCTCATACGAGTGAAGTCATATGATTTTTGTCTTTGACTAATTTCATTTAGCATAATACCCTCCAGTTCCATCCACGTAGTTGCGAATGGCAAGATTTCATTCTTTTTGACTGCCAACTAATACTCCATTGTGTATATATACCACACCTTCTTTATCCATTCAACCATCGATGGACTTTTGGGCTCTTTCCATACTTTGGCTATTGTCGAGAGTGCTGCTAGAAACATGGGGGTGCATGTGTCCCTTCGAAACAGCAGCCCTGTACCCCGTGGATAAATGCCTAGTAGTGCCATTGCTGGGTCGTAGGGTAGTTCTATTTTTAATATTTTGAGGAGCCTCCGTACTGTTTTCCAGAGTGGCCGCACCAGTTTGCATTCCCAACTGGCTCCACCATTTTGTTTTTCTCCTCAAATGCCTTTGATAGGACAACCACAGACTACAGCAGCCACTGCTCCCCACTTTAGAGTTTCTCTCCATCGGCATGTCACCACTGTCCCTTGCGACAGGGGCTCAGCAAGTCCAAAACTTGCTCCCCTGTTTCCATCCAGCAAATTTACCACAGGTGGGCAGTGGGGATGGGGTCTTCACGTTTTTCTCTCTTGTTATTCACGGACACAAAATATTAGCACTCGGTTGCATTCCCACCCCTTTTGAAGATAGAGTTTTTCCTCCATTATGAAAAGGGAAATCTAGAATAGCTTCTCCCCAACAAGCCTTGCTCTTAATGAACCTAAGATGCTGCACTCTTACAAGCGCCCAGATGACCCAATCGCGTAGAACCTTCAGAAACTGGTTTTAGACGTACAATAGTCCACGCCATGTGATTTAACAATTTCTTGGTGGAATGACTGTTCTCTTCTCTAAGGCTGGAAATTCTCTGAGGACGGGGAGCATGGCCACATATGGCAAACAGCGTCACATAATAAAGCTATTTATATTTATGAGAACTTGAATCCCACTTGGTGAGGAAGCTTATCTCAGAGTGTAACTAAATTCCTACCAGCCACATGCAAACCTCCTCTCTGGAAGTGATGTATATATACAATGTATCTTACTTACAAAGTAAGTAACTCTTACTCAACTCTTTTGAGTCTGTAAAATTCACGGAGACCACAATTTTCCCACAATTTGTTAAACCTGGCTCATTACTGATCTCCTAACCCAGCTGTTACGTCACAGGAATAGTGTATACCTTTAATAATGAACTTTCTGTCTCTCGGTTTTATTTTATTTTTTGTTTATTTATTTTGAGAGAAAGAGAAAGCAGGCAAGCATGGAGGAGGGGCAGAGAGAGAGGGAGAGAGAATCCCAAGTCGGTTCCACCTTTAGCGTGGAGCCCAACACAGGGCTTGATCCCATGACCATGAGCCAAAATCAAGAGTCAGAAGCTTTACTGACTGAACCAGCCAGGTGCCTCTGTCTCTCAGTTTTAACACACAATCTTAGCTGCTGTACAACAGGAATGATGTTCTCTGCTCACAATGAATTTCTATCTCTTTCTCACCTACAGAAAGAAAACTATGCATTGATGTACCTTTTACTAACCTAAGAACATACAGTAAAACCTTGGATCACAAGTGACTTGTTCTGCGAGTGTTCTGCAAGACGAGCAAACATGTCTAATAAATCTTAACTTGATTAACAAACGATGTCTTGCAATACAAGTAGCCTGTGAAGCCGAACATCATGTGATCACAACTGAGCCAATGGTCCTGGAAATTCGCTTTGATATACGAGCGCTTTGGATGACAAACACGTTTCTGTAACGAATTAGGCTCACAAAGCAGGGTGTTTTTTTTTTTTTTTTTTACTGTACTTTTAATTTTTGCTTCTACAACCTCAGCAATGTGTCCTTCATTTCAATTCTTGTTGAACCAACTGTAAATACTGATTTCACATTAGTTGTGAAAATGCAGCTTTGAGTGCATCTCAGGATAGATTTCTATTCTAAGAGCGCAGCACCTCTGTTTCTGTGTCAGGAAGAGATGATATATCTGACTTCAGGCTTTGCTGGTTTGGGATATCAGGTGTTCTCTCCAGTTGGCCGAAGTGTTAGAATACAAGGTGAAACAGAGGCTTAGAGCTGTCTTCCCTCCCAAAGTTCCTTTTAGGTAACTCGCCTTTCCCACATCTTCCCATCGAGCCATGAAGCCCACACTCCCAGTGAGAAGGACGTGACGAAGAGTAGGAGTCTGGCTCCTTCTGGTCCAGAGGAATATGGGAGGAAAAAGCAACTGAGGTAGGATGAGGAGACCAGACGTTAGAGACCTCATATTCACAGAGGTGTCGGGAACTCTGGAAAGTCAAGGCTAGTGGCCTCTTTTCCAGCTGTGCCCTGAGACCATGTGCTTCTAGGCCAAAAGTCATCAATGGTGCAGCCGTAACGGATGGAGACAATTAGCCAAAGGAACTTATCAAGCCAACGCTACCGAAGGTGGCCCATGTCCTAAATATGGCTGCAGTGAATCCAGAAGATTCTGCATCCCCCATGATAGTGCCAAGATGTTGGAAGGGTCAGAGAACTGATGTCCACTCAAATCTGAAACGGAGACACAAAATGTTGGGAATTCGCTACGGAGATGAAGAACCAAGATCATGAGCCTAGCTATGGGTACACACGAGGTAGCCCAAATGCTCAAAACTCACCTGCAACTAGACCAGCCAAGTTCAAGGTTAACACATGGCTCTGAGGCCTCCCCCCCTACTGCCATGATGTCATAGAAGTACCTTGATGTGTATGGAGAGAAGTGGGTGGGGGAAGTCGAGACTCTGATAGATTAAGCCTCTGTCCCCAAAAGGTCTAACAACCTTAAAAGCACTGTTTAAGCTCCTGAATGCTGAAATATTACTTAGATGCCACTTTCTACCTTCAGGCAACATACAGAAGGATGGGGGCTTATTAGAAAGATTCTATCAGTTATAGAAAACAAAAAAGCTACATTCTTTTTGTTCACTGAGCAGTTGAGTTTTCCGTGTTCCTACCTCTCTGGCAAATTTCTCCATGAAACGCACGAATGCTTTATCTCTCTTATTTCCAAATTCTCCTCCCTTCAAGATCTCAGTTCCAAAGAGGTATGCAAGATGGAAACTGGTGAGCTCAAAACTCAACCATGGAGAAGAGAGGAGATTTCCAGCGACCAGTCTTCCCAGTGACCGTCTCCACGTGAGCACGAAAGCACAGTGGGAGATCTTACAAGGGACCATAAGAGACATAAGAGAATTGCCCAGGAGGAGTTCCCTGTCAAGCAGGCATTTTGGAACCACCACTCATAAACACAGAGTCCAAAGAGTTGAGTGAAAGGAGTACATATAATTCTTCAAGACAAGGACTGTGACCTCATTAGGAGCATTCAGTAAAAAGACTTCTGTCTTCTCTCTCTTACTTTTCCAACCACAACTGGAGAGGAAGAAGGAGGGCAGGCAAAAGGGAGAGGAGGGAAGCCGTGGGAGGCAGACCACCCGGCCCAGTCTGTCTTCTCCCTAAGCCACCTCAGCCACGGTTAGCCCACCCAGGCAGGAGGGAAAAGACAGAAGTTATTAGGCATTAGATTGAAGGCTTTAAATAAACAGGACCGAGTCTTAAGAACTCAAATGAGACACTTCAAAAAACCAAGAGAGACGGAAAAGTCATAGACTCTTAGCTGAAACGTCATTAAACATCCCCACCGCCCAGAATAGAGAATGTGGTTGTAGAGATTAGAAAAAATAAAACTGTTTCATGCTGGTCCCACGAAGAGTTTAGATTCCTCAATAAACTGGTTATATGAGGGTCATGACTTCCACATCTTATGGTTGCTTTGAAAATTGAATCAGGTAATAATTATGAGACCTAGCGCTCAGGAGACACTTAACACATGCTATTAATGTATCTCTTCCCCTCTCCTAGATGGCTTCTGATGTATTTTTACCTTTATCTAATTCAACGAGATAGTTATTTACATATAAATGTATAGATATAGAGCCATTTACATAAAACTTTCAACATAAAATTACACAGCGATGCCCATGTTGTGTACGCGTGTGCCTGTGTGTGTGTGTGTGTGTGTGTTTAAATGAAATGAAAACTCACTGTCATCCTCTCCTCTTTTCTAGGACACCAGCCTGAATCTCTTTATCTTAATCCAGGGACAACATTGGTCCACAGTTCCCTTAGAAAACACTAAGAGAGATGGATTATTCTAGACCAAAAAAAAAAAAAAAAATTACAAGAGCCAAGTCATGAAATTGGTAACGAACACAGTCTCTTGGAGATGGATGAGAGACCCAGTCAAACTAAAGCAGATGGCTCCCACTGGGGTTCGTAATAGAAGACAAAGTTGGGTAAATATGGCGGACTGTGGTTGGAGAGTTAAATCATGATTCTCTATGTTACCAGTTTCTCTGTCCCCTCCTTTGTTTTTGTTTTTTTTTTTGCCCATCATTCCTTCCTCCTTCCCTTCCTTCCTTCCTTCCTTTTCTTCCTTCTTCCCTTCTCCTTTCCTCCCTCCTCCCTTCCTCCCTCCCTTTGCTTCCTTCCTCCCTTTTCTTCCTTCCTCCCTCCCTCCTTCCTTCCTTCTTTCCTTCTTCCCATCCCTCTTCTCCTTCCATCCCTGTCTCTCTCTTTTTTTCTTCTTCTTTAAGCAACAACATGTACCTTTTCTACAAATGAAATATCACTGAGAAGTTCAACAGAGAAAGCAGATAAAGGCAAAACCATTCTGGGTGAAGCAGGGCCGAGGAGCCCAGAACTCTCTGCTGAGAATCCCTACCCTAAGACACCCAAAAATCCCTCTACCAAAAACACAGTTAAAAACAGACACACACACACACACACACACACACACACACACACACACAACAAAACTCGCCAGTTTCTGTAGTGCCAAACCACTGGAATTTTTTAAATAGCATAGTGGTTAAAAAAAAAAAAAAAATCAACATCCCCAAAACATCAAGTCGGTGGGAAGGTGACCCACGCTGTGGAGGGAACAGTCACACCACCTGGTGGGGTGACTCCGCGCTGCGTCAACGTGACTCAGCCAGAGCCACGTTCCTCCGACTGCGCTTCCCAGGACGGGGCCAGGGGTTGGGGTGGCCACAGGGTGTCCCGTGCGAGATGTGGGGGGTGGAATTAGAGCAGGTGCTCGTGTCCGTGAGCTCTGCTTTCAGCGCTGGCGGAGCTCACACGTGCTGGCTTCTCCGACCCCTGGGACAGCCGTGCATTCAGGTGCACGACACAGGGCTCCAGCAGACCCCCCGTGTCAGGGAGGTGGGTTACTTGGAGGTGCAAGAGGAAAATGTGGGTCCCGGCTGCCCTCGCTGCCTCACTCTCACACCCCTCATCCCTTCACAACGGCCTGCTCCACTGGCTTCAGGCTCCAACACCCCCCCCCACACTGCTTGACCAGCTCTCGCCACGGGGGCAAGTCACGTCCCCAGAACGGAGCCCCTTCTGTAGCTCACCTGGGGTTTCTGCGGGTCTGGCAGAAGCCTGGGTAACGCCACCTGCCGCCACGGGGCAAACTGATTTTAAAACCACAGGGAGTCTGAGGGGTGCCCTGGGTGGCTGAGTCGGTGGAGCGTCTGACTCTTGATTTCCGCTCAGGTCATGATCTCACGGTTAGCGAGTTTGAGCCCCGAGTCGGGTTCTGTGCTGACAGCATGGAACCTGCTGGGGATTCTCTCTCTCCCTCTTTCTTTGCCCCTCCCCTGCTTGCTCGCTCTCTCTCTCTCTCTCTCTCTCTCTCAAAATAAATAAATATTAAAAAAATAAAATAAAAAACTAAAATAAAATAAAATCCCAGTGAATCTTCCAGGTGGAGGTGTCCATTTGGACACAGTAGCCTGAGACTCAAGGCTCTAAGTTCTCTTGATACTGGTTACGCCATTTTAAATGTTTATTTGATTTTGAGAGAGAGAGAGAGAGAGAGAGAGAGAGGATACAAGCAAGGGAGGGGCAAAGAGAGAGGGAGAAAGAATCCCAAGCAGGCGCCGTGCTGTCAGCACAGAGTCCGATGCGGGGCCTGAACTCACGCACCTCAAGATCATGACCTGAGCCGCAATCAAAGAGTCTGGCGCTTAACCAACCGAGCCACCCAGGCGCCCCTGGTTTGGGCATTTTCAACACGGAGAGAAGTAACAGAGATGAGGAAAGAATCCGTAAGTGTTCTAAGAGAAAAAGGACAGAGCGGTGAGCAGAAGGCTGAGAACAGAACCCTCGGGACTCTCCCCAGCTGGAAGCAGGGACAGAGAGAAATCAGACAGGAGTCAGAGAGGCTGGCGCAAGTCTGGGGGAGCGGTGCAGGAAGGCAGCAGCGGAAGTGAGCTGAAGGAGGAAAGACTCAGTAGAGGCCGAAGAGAGGTCAATATGACGATTATACAGATTGTCCTTCCCAGGCAGTCCAGGGTAGCACTTTATCAGAGGAGCCTCCCTTTCCTCCCCAGGAGTAGGAACTACAAGGGGGAGGGGGTGGCAGGAGACGGTGACCTCCTCGCATCACATTTTGCATGTTCTAGGTCATCGGCTATTTCGTTCGTCTATTCCATCAACAAACGTTTGAGTCCAATTGTGCACAAGCCCTTTCCTGTTGGTTCCCCAGTTCCCCGGTTCAGACTGGAAAAATGCACCTGGCCGTAAGAGATTAAACCCCGTCAAACACCCACTTTGGGAACCATGGCCGTGCCCCACAGTGAAGGAAATTAACATCTGAAAGGACGCCGGATAAATTACCATGAAACAGAGAAGACACAGAATATAATTTCCTGGGCGTGGAAATCCTCACCCAAGCGGGGGAACAGCGTGTGGTGGAAAGAAGGTGATCATTCATGTAATTTTCACTGAAGTCTTCTTGAACTTAACTGCCTATAACCCCATTAATTATCCCAATGGTTCTCAACCTTTCTCCCCTGCACACGTGATGGATGGCATGTGGGACCCATTACCGCGCACAGACTCCGTGTCATGCAGGGTTCCCGGGCACTGGCTGGAACCCCATGCCTTTCTGTCAGGCACATGGAAGCAACTAGAATCCAAGTGAGAGACGGGGATTTTCTTCTTCTTTAGAGATAAAAATAACGCTGAATCCACCCAAATAGGTTTTAAGAAGTAAATGGTTCGCCCATAGGAACGCGAAAACACCATTACCGGCTCAGTGCGCAACAGTAGCCTGCAATGCCAGGGCTCACAACCCATGGTTTATAAAAAGGAAAACCACCCTTTCCTGCTAAGATCTGAGACGACCACCTGTATTGCCAACCTGGCAATTAACTGAAGGCACCTGTGTCTTGCATGGCTTGTCGGCTGCTTCAGTAATTAGCCTTCCCCAGACACACACTGCAGGCGCCCGCTGGCATCTTTACGAGACCCCGGAAAGCACCTGGACAGAGAGGCTGAAGATGCTGTTTGTTCTGGAAAGGCCAAATCTTGGGCGATGGAACCAGCCTGCATAGTGCTCTTGGCCGGCCCTCAATAAAAGTGTCCATTAAAACGCCAAATAGCACCAATGCAAAGAGAACAGATGTGGAGAGCAGAGGTTACTCAAGTTCAGTTCACACCTGTGGGTCAGCTCGCTGCAGGTTCCCCCTCCTCCCCCACCACCACCCCACCCCCTACGTGCAGGGGAAATCGCTCTCTCAGGAGTTAAAGATCAAAAACGCTTCCCAGTTCATTTTATCCAGCCCCAGGCAGCAAGGCAGGAGCGCCCTTGGTCTTAACTTTGGAGGGTCTGGCTTGGTGAGTCTGGGGGTGAGAACAGCCTTCTCTGAGATCATCCTGCTGGGGCAGAAGGAAGTCTCAACCCCCAGGGAGGCAGAAGCGGGCACTGTACAAACAGGAAGAGTTTTTAGATGTGCAAAAGCCCTTCATTTTCAAGGGGGCTCAAAGAACCATCCCCATGCATACTCTTTCGAAAAACAAAACAAAACAACCCACTATTTAAACAAAACCTGACTGCAGCTGTGTCTTTCTCAGCCAGTGACATCATTTCTCTTTGGGGCAAATAGTTCTTTTGCTTCTCACCCCTGGGGATTCAGATTTCATTTGCTCTGGGGGAAGGCCTGGGAGTTGGCATTTTAAAACAATTTTTAGGTGATTCTTACATAGAGCCAAATAGGAGAACCATTGACTGGACTAGAGCGGAAGGCTCTACCAAGGGACACAGCCAATAAGAATGTTTTTGGAAGGATGGGGCGCCTGGGTGGCGCAGTCGGTTAAGCGTCCGACTTCAGCCAGGTCACGATCTCGCGGTCCATGAGTTCGAGCCCCGCGTCAGGCTCTGGGCTGATGGCTCGGAGCCTGGAGCCTGTTTCCGATTCTGTGTCTCCCTCTCTCTCTGCCCCTCCCCCGTTCATGCTCTGTCTCTCTCTGTCCCAAAAATAAAAAAATAAAAAAAACGTTGAAAAAAAAAAAAGAATGTTTTTGGAGAGAGCCAAGACATTTCTAGAACTACAATGCCTGGCGTTAAATTGGATATTGTTTAGGGGCACCTGGGTGGCTCAGCCAGTTAAGCATCCAGGCAACAACAGTTGGGGTGTACAGGCTACAAGGGGAGGGTGACTTGGGGATCATTCCGGAGAAAAACACATCAGACATAGAGGACTCATGCTGCCAGGAACCCTTAGCCAAGGCAAGATGAGACATTAGGCATTGTAAGCCTCGGGTCTGGATTCTTCTCACTGGGTTCCAGAACCCCGTGACCTGATGCTTACGGTCCTCATTGCCGCGATGTTCAAGTTGGGAGTTTGGAAAAACAGAGATTTGGCATACACCAGAGTTGGCCTTATGAAGACTCACCCCTGGTGATGTTTATGTTCTGAGGTCGGTTATTTATTAATGATCCTGGGTGAATTCAAACTGATGGTCATTACCGGGTAGCCATTTCTCTTGTTTGTTTTTTTTAAGGGAAAGAACCTTGCTTTGAGGTGGGCAGTCAGCGAGGGTAGAGAGAAGAGGAGGAGGTAAAGAATATGGATAACCATCGGGGTGCCTGGGTGGTTCAGGCAGTTAAGCATCCGACTTGGGCTCAGGTCCTGATCTCGAGGTTCCTGAGTTCGAGCCCCGCATCAGGCTATGTGCTGACAGCTGGGAGCCTGGAGCCTGCTTGGGATTCTGTATCTCCCTCTCTCTCTCTCTGCTCCCTCCCCCACTTGTGTGTGCGCTCTCTCTCAAAAATTAATAAATGTTAAAAAAAAAAAAAAAAAGGGAATATGGATGACCATCAAGTGAAATCACTATTGGCAATGAACATCCCTGTTCAGAGATTTTATTACAACCATGTTACATTTATTTTTCTAATGAGTCTTTAGGAAAACCTGACCCTGTTTTCTCAAGTCACAATTTCTTTAACTTATTTTTAACTCCTTCCTGCTATCAATCTATATCTACCTATCGTATATCTATATATCTATATCTATAGATATAGATATATAGATATGCTCTGTTCTGTGAAATTCACAAAAACCACTTTTAAAACTTCAGGCTATCGTGTGCTCTAAATTTTCTTCACTGAAAACTTTGTCTACAGAGAAGCACAAAATCAAGTAAGGCATCTCTGACCACGCCAGGTGTATTAAGTGAGGTAAATGTGAACGCATCCAACTCAGACGTGGCACAGAGCAGGTGGTCCATACACATGTATTTCATCCATTTACAAATGAACAGCCCAAATTAATGAAGCAATATTTTGTGCCTCTTTCCAGCTCTCCTCTGGACTTTGAGATTTTTTTTAATTTTTTTTTTAACGTTTATTTATTTTTGAGACAGAGAGAGACAGAGCATGAGCAGGGGAGGGGCAGAGAGAGAGAGGGAGACACAGAATCTGAAGCAGGCTCCAGGCTCTGAGCTGTCAGCACAGAGCCCGACACGGGGCTCGAACTCACAAACCGCAAGATCATACCCTGAGCCGAAGTGACACTTAACTGACTGAGCCACCCAGATGCTGGGTTTTTATATATATGTCCTCTCTATTTATATCTAATTCTGTACACCTTTTCCACAAAAAAAAGAAAAGAAAATCACAATTTGGCAGCTTCTGTTTCATAGGACAGCCTCATTTGAGTTCAGAAGATTTGATCTCCTTTGACATTGGATTTCTACCTTTGTGTCCCTCCTCCCGAGCCCCCCCTATGCCCCTATACTGGCCACATTCACGTCTCTGGCAAACTCAAAGTGAACAATGTTTCCAATGAACACTGAGCTGAAAAAATGGGAGCAACTTGACCTTTTTTTTATCTCAACGGGGTTTTAACCTTTGGGGGAAAAAACAGTCAACTCAGCCTCCCATACCATGCTGCCAAATATCCTGAAGTTCCCAAGTCTCTTATTTCTATAGACTACATTTACATAGATACATTGCTGAGTTAAAGGATGTGTACTTTTGTTGCTGTTGAGACTGCTAGATTACTTTCCTAAAATGCCAAACCAATTCACTGTCCCCAAGACGGGGTTTCCGAATACCATTCCCTTCTGTCCTGGCCTTCAGTAGATGTTTATAATTTCTACTTTTATGCCAGTTGTTTTCATAATGCATAGATATGCCCTATGCTAAAAAAAAAAAAAAAAAATATATATATATATATATAGTGAATATATAAAAAAATATATATAGTGTATATATATATATATTGAATATATAAAAATATATATAGTGTATATAAAAATATAGTGTATATAAATATATAGCGAATATACATATAGTGAATATATAAATATATATAGCGAATATATATAGTGAATATAAATATATAGCAAATATATATATAGTGAATATATATATACACACACACATATATATTCACATTTTCACCTCTGGACCTTTACAGGCCTGAAAAAAAAAAGGAAGGCATTGAAAACATGGGCATGCGTCACTGAACAAACATTTAGTGAGCTCTGTGTCTTGATTTACACAGTGTCAAAACTAAAGAGCATGACTTTCATTATCAGCTCTTGAAGAGTCTGATGATAATCAGGACTTTCCTTATGCAACTGGGGACTGCTTAGCCAAAACCCTGCTCCTTGAGGGTGAGCAAATAAACACATTTATATGAAACAGATGGCTGCAAGGAGCCTTTTCATGGTAACAAATAGTGTGCCAAGATGATGACTGTCTTCTCAAAGAACTGGGATTTCCTTTGGTGTGGAAGGTAGGTGCGGCCGGCAGACCTCCAATCCGAATGCACAAATGATGAAGATAAAGATGGGGAATTGCCCAAATATTTTAAATTCCAGTGTGAAGACGGTCTCCAGATCTGACTGCATGTAAAATGAGACTTCCTCACGTTTCACTTCTTCCCAAGTTTATTGCTTCTTCTGTGATAGCTGGTTGGCTTTCTACTCTCAGATGTTCTTTGGATGAATATGCCTCTTTGGAAACGTTCTGGGTTAGGAAAGAGAAATTAGGGGTATTTCTGGAGAGTCGTACCAATAGGGTACTGGTATTGGTAGGAGTGAGGAACTTCTTTAAGGTGTTTCTGTCTAAGGAAAAGAAATGGATGGAGGTCGGAGTTATTTACGTGCTGTTACAGATGATTAAAATCCTGCCACTCACATAATTTCAGTACCATCTATCACCCCGATGCTAAGCCCAGGGACACAGCCTGAGCCCTTAATTTTCTTCCCAAGGACCGTGACCTAGATCTTAAGAGCAGGGTTTCACCTTCATACAAATGAGGAATTTGGAATTTCAAAGGTACAGAGTACCGCCAGGGGAAGCTTAATCTGAATCCTTAGTTTCAAATGCCAACCTGCTCCAGGTACAGACTAAATGGACTACTTCTCCCACTCTTACGCATAAAAAGGTACGTTTCCACTGAGTTCTAAAAGGGTTTTCATCCCTGCCTTGAGGCTGATTGCCAATTCCTTCCATAGCATCCTGCCACCTGATAGGATTATTCTCATTCCTGGATCCCACAGGCATAGTCTACCTTATTCAAATACCTAGAGTTTCTTTTATAACAAACCAGGAAAAATCACAATACCGGACACTGTTTGGCAAGCATTTCTGGAGGAGCTTCTACTAAATTTAAGATCAGTGGAGCTGGATTGAGCAAAAGATACTAGGATTTATTCTAATAAATCAGAAGTGACATAAAAGAGAGTGACTCGGGAGTTGAGACCTCCCACTGCTCTGGCCCCAACGTCCGTTGTGACCAGGAATCAATGTAACTAATCTTCCACCTCAAGCACAGGAGATAGTTTTTGATGCAGCCAAAGTAGAAAATAGTAATAATAAGTGAAAGAAAGAGGCTGATTTTATAAGATCAATCAAAATAGAACCCACAATAAAGATACGCGCTATGGGTATTTAGATGCCAAATTACAGATAGCCAATACAAGTAGAAAGCAAATACCAAGAAATTAACAAAAACACACTCTATGAGACTTTTTACATGTTTTAGACTTGACAGATGGATTAGACACACAAAAAAGAACACAGTAAATAATGTTACTAATTAAGGATCATCACATTTAAAATTTTTTTAATGTTTATTTTTTGAGCGAGAGAGAGATTGAGACAGAGCGCAAGTGGGGGAGGGACAGAGAGAGGGAGACACAGAATCTGAAGCAGGCTCCAGGCTCTGAGCGGTCAGCACAGAGCCCGACGCAGGGCATGAACTCATGAACCGTGAGATCATGACCTGAGCTGAAGTCAGACACTTAAATGACTGAGCCATCCAGGCACTCCAAAGATCATCACATTTTTAGGGTATTATATTACCTGTTCTATAAAAATAAAAATTATAATTCATTCTTAAACATCTATAGAACATTTATAAAAACTGATCATACCTGAGGACATTAAGAAAAACTTAATGAATTCCAAAAAGTGAAAAGTATACAGATTACTTTAACAAAAGTACAACGGAAATATAGATTCATAACAAAGAAAGGTAATTACATATGCGCTAACCAATAAAAAATTAAAGTCCTAAATAATTATTGAGAGAAAATTAAAAGAAAATACAACTATAGAACATAGACAGGATGAAAATACTACTCTCAAAATTGGCAGTATGTTAGGGGTGCCTGGGTGGCTCAGTCGGTTGAGTGTCCGACTTCGGCTCAGGTCACGATCTCGCGGTCCGTGAGTTTGAGCCCCGCGTTGGGCTCTGGGCTGATGGCTCAGAGCCTGGAGCCTGCTTCCGATTCTGTGTCTCCCTCTCTCTCTGCCCCCCCCCCCCCCATTCATGCTCTGTCTCTCTCTGTCTCAAAAATAAATAAACGTTAAAAAAAAAAATTTTTTTTTTAAATTGACAGTATGTGGCTAAAATGGTACACAAAGCCAAAATCAAAATACTAGATGGTTTTATAATTAAGCAAGAAAAACTCAAAATGGACAGATGATATATTCAAATAACAGAAAACAATTTTAAACCTAGCAGAGAAAGGAAATAATAAACATAAAAGATGCATTTTGTAAACTAGAAGATGAAAAGCTTAATAGGTTGTGTAGGGAAGGAAAAATTCAAGGTCTTCCAGCTGGGCTAAGAAGTAAATTTACATGAAACAGGTTAACAGGAAGGAAGGGGAAAAAAACGTTTTATTACATGTACACAGAAGCCCAATAATGAAATTGAGACCAAAAAAAAAAAAAAAAAAAAAAAAAAAAGCCAAGACATAGACAGATCTTATACTTTTTAGAAGAAGGGAAAATTAATGTGGGAGGAAATGACAGGATAAAGAAAACAGATACTTGGGAACTTGAATGACTAAGGAATTCTAAGCAGAATTTGGGCTGAGGAAGTAGATTAGAAAAAAAAGTAACAAGGTTTGTTTCTACAGCTTTCTCGGCCTTCAAGTCCCTGTCTCTAATGATAAGGAGGTCTTTTTACTTGTTAGTACAGAGAGGTTGCCTTCCACATGGGAGATTTATTTCCTGCTTCAGGGGGACGGAGGAGGGTCTGAATGCCTTGGCCCTGGCTGTTTCCCAAGTAGCTTCCATTCAAAACAATCAATATGCCATCGTGGCCTGCCCTTGGCCCCTACAGCTGCTTAGCCTAAGCTCCTCCAGAAAATCTAATGGAGAAAATGGGAAAAGATCTCTTTAGAAATCAATTAATTAAAATTTACATGATATACTGTTTTTCTTACCTAATTTCTTTTTATTTTTAAAATTTTTATTTATTTTTGAGAGACAGAACATGAGCAGGGGAGGGGCAGAGAGAGATGGAGACAGAATCTGAAGGAGGCTCCAGGCTCTGAGCTGTCAGCACAGAGCCCGACGTGGGGCTGGAACCCAGGAGCCGTGAGATCATGACCTGAGCCGAAGTCGGAGGCTTAACCAACCGAACCACCCAGGTGCCCTCCTACCTAATTTCTAAAAATTAGGGTTTTTTTTCTTCCTTTCTTTCTCCCTTTGTTTTCTGTCTCTCCTTCTTCCTTTTAACTAAACAAGCATCCTGTTTTGCCAGATGTTAAGGAGCAATATGATTAAGGATCTGAAATACACACAGTCCTAATTCTGGGGAGTTAGCAGCAATTCATTTATGTGTCCATTCACCGACTGAATGCACGCTGTATGCCCAAAGGCTGCTCTAGATGCTGGGACAGATGAGTGAAACCAAACAAGACCCTCTCGTTATGGAGCTCACATTGCCACGTGGGGACGGGAACATCAAACAAATGGACAAAGACAGATCAATGTGCAGTAAAACCTTGGATCGCGACTAACTTGTTCTGAGAGCGTTCTGCAAGACGAGCACACATTTCTGATAAATTTTAACTTGATAAACGAGCGAGGTCTTGCGATACGAGTAGCACGTGATGCCGAATGTCACACATCACAACGGAGCCAGTGGTTCTTGGAATTCGCTTTGATATACAAGTGCTGTGGATTACAAGCATGTTTCCGGAACAGATTATGCTCGCAAACCAAGGTTTTGCTGTATAAGAAAACGTCAGAAAGTGTCCCCCAGATTTGTGAGCATTGCTTATATTTGGGATGCCAGATTTCACTTCCTATTTTATATCTGCCTGTAATAGTTACATTGGATAATAGGCATGTATTTTATTTGTACAGGATAAAAATAGTCAGGATTAATCAAAACACCTGTATATGCACTGTAATTCCATTTTACAAAAATTTCATAAAGGGATTAAGATTCACTTTGGGTTTTCTTTTATATTCTTTTCTGAATGATCTCATATATAGGATTATAACTCCTATGACCAGAGGAATACTTTGAAGCATGAAGTTTGCATGGAAAAGACACCCATAAATATTTGAAGACAGCCTCGGGATCTCCCTTGGTCCTTCCAGCTGTGACCCAGCGTCCCAACTTCTCCCATCAAACCACTCGTATTACATTGTACTCCAGTTCTCCTTCTTTAAGTGCACCTTTTTTTTTTGTTTGTTTGTTTTTTGTTTTTTTGGGGGGGGGGGTGGCAATGGGTCTCTTGTAAGATTTCTAAAATCAGAAGAAAAGACCCCAGAGGAGTCCTGATGTGCACAAAACACACTGAGGAAGTTACCCCCTAAGATTCACACAAACTTAGGTGTCACTGGAATCGTTGGTAATCATTAAGTCAGTGAACAGGTTAAGCGATGTCTGCTGAGTCCCCACTATGTCTGCCACCACATAAGAGAAAGATCCCAAGATAGCAACTGTCTGGGATTCCATCATGCCAAATTGCCTTTTTTCCTGATTATGTCAAAGAAGTGGGAATACTCAGCTGAACTGCGTTTAGAAACAAAGCCCTGTCGCGTAGCTGCTGACACTGACGCGGTCTCAGAACCACGACTCCTCCTCTGGTTTCTCCCACACCTAGACAGCTCGGTTCAAATCTCCGCCATGCGCAAAATCGGTGCACTGACAGAGCCTGGGAGAATCCGTTTACCAACCCGGCAGACCGACCACAGAAGCTCGCTTTGATTCCAAATGGCATCAAGCTGGTATTTTCCAGTGAGCCACCCACCCTCAGAGTTAGGTAGGTCTGAGAGCGGCTGGTGTACTTATTAAGCAGATTTATAAACCTCAGCCCCCAACTTTTGCAAACCCCGGGCCGGAGTGGGGCCCATGTTAAAACCGGATGTGCGAACATTTGAAAGCAGTGGACATTCTGTATCTTTCGAGGCTCCACGATACAGTTTGAAAGAAGAGAAGAGGAAGAGAGAGAGAGAGAGAGAGAGAAAAAAAAGTACTCTGATGAACTTAGCAGAAAGCCAGAGAGAGAGAGAAATGAGGGGGAAGAGAGAGAGGAATGTGAGCCGAATGATAAATGGACTCTGCGTCCAATGAAATAGATTTTGAAATAACTGTGAAAAGGATAAAATGTCTGAGCATAAAGAGCCTGCCACTGACAAAAGATGAATAAATGGGGCACTTCAAAGAAAGAATTTCCCAGCTGTGGCTCACAGGAATCTTCAAAAGCCGTTCCATATGAGATAGCGGGAAAATATTTCGGTAATAAATAGAAACAAATAACGGTGCGGAGGGCGAGCAGCTCAGCCGTGTGGAGACAACGATTTGCTCTCTGTTACAGAGACCAGAGTGATGGCGGCTGCGTTTTAAGACATTCACGTTTTCCATTCTCGTAGCTTCGATAAGTTCCGACAGAGGCATCTCAAGTGTGATTTGCGTGCGTATCCCCAGGAGAGTTCACATAAAGTAACTGCTCAATAATCACCGGGCAGATCTGGAGAGACCACAGTGAACGTCAAGGGGAAAGACAGCAGAGCACGAAAGGACCCGATGTGGGCAGAAAGAACAATGTTTTGTGTGCTTAGGTGCTTTCAGGGATGAAACAGATCTCCCAAACGTGAGCAGGGGTCCGAGTCCCTGAAACCCGAGAGGACAGACGTCTGTTTCGGTCCCAGATCAGGTGACACGTCACCTGTTGTTCTCAGTTCAGAGGATGATCGTCCCCTCTCGAAGCCTCCGCGGGTCTGGGCTGCACCACGCTGATCGTTCACACGGCAGGACCTCCATCCAACCCACTTTCCTGGAGTGTGTGATCACCTGTTGGAGCAGGAAAGCTTCTCCCTGCTGGGGCCGGCTTCGCCTTCCCACCGTCAAGTTCATGCCTTTAACTCTGTGCTCTGCTCCAAACCAGACCGGCCAACGATCAAAGAATAGCCATCCCTTTGTTTTTCCTGGAAGGACCTCAGGCCAAAACCCACTAAGCTCATTATTAGGCAGCTGCACAGCCTCCCCCGCTCAGAAAGGCCTGCCTGAGGTTGAGAGAGAGAGCATGAGCTGGGAGGGGCAGAGAGAGAGGGAGACACAGAATCCGAAGCAGGCTCCAGGCTCCAAGCTGTCAGCACAGAGACCGACAGGGAGCTCGAACTCACGAACTGTGAGATCATGACCTGAGCCGAAGTCAGACGTTTAACCAACTGAACCACCCAGAACCCCCTGAATTGCTATTTTGTAAGTCAAGTCTGATGGGACCAGGGAACAGGTTCCAGGAGCTGGAGCTTTGATTCGTATTCGGTCTCCCATCCCCCAGCCTCTCCCCAGGATGGGTTCCTGCCCTGCCGTCTCCCTCAGGTCTCCACCTGTGGATTCCTGCCACCCAAGTGGCAACCTCACCATATCGACAGAGGAATGGTTGCCTTTCACCATCACCTTCTGTTTCCAGGAGACAGCTGGGGCCCCACTCATGCCCTGCTGTTCCTGGGGAAGAGGCAGGATGACAGCAGTCCCCAATCCAGGGGACTCCTAGGAGCTTCCCATTTACCCCCAATCCAGTTATGGAGCATGTCCTGCCCCGAAGGCTGCAACCCCACTGGCAGTCACGCAAACACAGAGGGTTGGGGGCTGTGGGACTATGACATCCCTGCTCCTGGCAGGAGCCCCACATTTTCACTTAGCGCTGGGCCCCACAAAACGAGTTAGCCAAACCTGAGGAAACCCATCTACCATGAATGGTCACCAGTCTCTGTGTAGACACCTGTCAATAACAAGGAACAGATTACTTTGTGAGGTAACATGCTGAAGCCCCGGGGAGTTTCACCTAAACAGTTCCTTCTGTTAAGATGAAGGGGCACCCGACTGGTGCAGAGAGGTAAGCGCCCAACTCTTGATCTCGGCTCAGGTCCTGATCTCACGGCTCGTGGGTTCGAGCCCCGCATCAGGCTCTGCATTGATGGCACAGAGCCTGCTTGAAATTTCTGTCTCTCCTTCTCTCTGTCCCTCCCCCACTTGTGCCCTCTCTCCTCAAATAAACTTAATTTTTAAAAAATGGGGCACCTGGTAGCTCTGAACCCCCTTCTCGTGCTGTCTCTCTCTCAAAAATAAACATTAAAAATTTTTTAAAAATGGGGCACCTGGATGGCTTAGTCTGTTAACCTTCCAACTTTGGCTCAAGTCATGATTTCAGAATTCATGAGTTCAAGCCCCACGTCTGGCTCTGTGCTGACAGCTCGGAGCCTGGAGCCTGCTTCCGATTCTGTGTCTCCCTCTCTCTCTCTGCACCTCCCCGCTCAGGCTCTGTCTCCTTCTCTCAAAATCTAAATAAACAATTTTTTTTTTTAATTTTAAAGATGAAAATTGGTACTATGTGATCACGATTCACAGTCTCTAACTCTATCATCTAGAACAATGCAGTAAGAGTCTGTACATCCCTTCAACAAAACAGCTTCCAGTGTCTGAAAACTCAGATCACATTCTCCCTACCCTTCAAGTAACACATTCTTATTCCCATCAGCTTTGTTAAATACATCTTGGTGTCAAAGCCCCTTTCCACACTGGTTCAATTCCTTTGGAATCACTCTTGGGAAGGTCACCCAGAGGGATTACAGCTTGCCACGTATCATCGGACAAATTCTTGGGTCAATAGGGAGATTCCTACTCTATCTGGACTATAGAATTTACATTGCCACACGTAATAACAGCCTCATTGTAATGGATAACATTGAACTTGTAATTACAACCCCAAGACCCATATAAATTCAAATGTTCCCCCATTTTTCACTGATACAATGGATTTTTTTTTATCGATGTGCTGGACTGAGCTTCTATTTCTTCTTTTTTTAAAAAAAAAAAAAAGTTTTTTGTTGTTGCTGTTGAGAGAGGGAGAGCAAGAGAGAGAGAGAGACAAGGAGGGGCAGAGAAAGAGGAAGACAAAAGAATCCCAAGCAGGCCCCATGCTGTCAGCACAGAGTCCAACGTGAGTCTCGAACTCACAAGCTGTGAGATCATGACCTCAGCTAAAATCAAGAGTCAGTGGCTTAACCAACAGAGCCACCCAGGAGCCCCGACTTCTATTTCTATCAAGCTTTATCTTTCATGATTTGGCCACACTCTCTAGCCAGATGAGAACTTTTAAATCCTGATTTTATTTTTATTAGACTTCATCCCTAGCTCCGTGTCAGCAGCCAGGTGTAAATGTCTTTTCATATAACGGCCGCTCATTTATTTATGCAACAATATTTTGAATTGCTCATAGGAGCAAGAACTACATTACTCAGCGATGACCAAAGACAGTCCTCACGAGGGGCACCTGGGTGGCCCAGTCGGTAAAGCATCTGACTTCTGCTCAGGTCATGATCTCGCAGTTAGTGAGTTTGAGCCCCACGTCAGGCTCTATGCTAACAGCTCGAAGCCTGGTGCTTCAGATTCTGTGTCTCCTTCTCTTTCTGTCCCTCCCCTGCTTGCATGCACGCACTCTCTCTCAAAAACAAATAAACATTAAAAAAATTAAAAACGTTCAAAAGAAGACCGTCTTCATGCTCATGGAGTCAAGAGTCTACAGAGGGAGTAGACATGAACCAAATATCACACAGGGAGGTGGGGTAAGTGCTATGGTGAGCAGAGGCCATGAGAACAGGCGATTGGCGGAATTATCTAGTCAGGGAGGTCAGAGAAGCCTTCCCAGAAAAGTAGAGAACTAGGGCCATGTTGTGCTAGACAAATACAATGTGAGCCACAGACATAATTTTAGCTTTTCTACTAGCCATGTGAAAAGAAATGTTTTGCCCCTTGGGGATGTCCCCAGTTTTCTGGTACCTGGTCCTGAGATGATTAGGGCCAGTGGGCAGAGGCCTAGAATAGAGTATGAGGACCAGGTAAAGGAGCTGGTTGGGGTTAGGGGCTCTGACTGGTTGGTTTGCATTTGAAACGCACACTCTTGGGCAAAAATCGTGGACTCTCTCTAGGAACTGACCGACCCTGGGAGGGACAGTTGCTTCAAGATCAGCAAGGCTAATGCTGTCAAAGCATCACAATTACAGAAAATAAAAGATGTGGGTAATACAGGTACTTAGCATATTCCCACACATAGAGTGTGTGAGGCTTAGTACACAAAATTGGGAAAGTCGTGTTACTTTTCTCCTAAATTAAGTTAAATGACTTGGGAAACTCGATTCTCGTGGTTTAGAGTACTTTCTAAAGGGGAAATTAATTTTAACAATATGTTGAATATAACGTTATTTCAATATATCATACAACATGTCATGGTAACATACAGTACTCTTGAGATATTTTACATGCCCCTCCTCCTTTTTTGGGCATTAAGTCTTTGAAATGCAGTATGTTTTGTAGTTTGGATGCCCACCGTCCAACAGCCACACATGGCTAGTGGCTACAATACTGGGGAGCACAAATGAAGTTTAAAAGGTGGAAAGCGGGGCGCTGGGGTGACTCAATCAGCTAAGCTTCCGACTTTGGCTTTCGTGATCTCATGGTTCGTGAGTTCGAGCCCTGCATCAGGCTCTGTGCTGACAGCATGGAACCTGCTTGAGATTCTCTTTCTTCCCTTTCTTTCTCTCTCTCTCTCTCAAAATAAATAAACTTCAAAAAAGGTGAAAAGGGATTTACTTTTGTAGGCTTTAATAATTATTTTATTTATACATTTCTACCAACTCTTGTCAGTCATATTCTGCATATCACAGATGGATTCTATAATGGTATTGTTTTGCATGCCTCTGTATGAAAATTAGGGGGAAGAAAAGTGGAAGCATGTAGACTGATAATGACGGCTACAAGTTCCTAAGGACAAGGCAGAGCTCTGTAAACACACAGGCCTATTAGCTGAGGCTGACCCTCTCTGGCGAAGGCAACAGCATGTGTGTGTGTGACTCTCCAGGAGAAAGAAGGTGACCCACGTCACAGACCGAAGGAAACCCAGCACAGAGCAAGATGAAAAGGAGGTCAGTGGGGGCCTGATCAAGCAAGGCTTAAAGGACATGGCCGTGACCTTTAGATAGTTTTATATTTATCTGGAAGTAATGGTGGAAAAAAAAAAGAGTTTTAAGCCAGCACATACCCGTACTTAAAAATCTCACTCTTGCCTTCTAGGCTTCTCTAGAAATTATTGGTAGAAGCACTGAGTTCTAGGACCAACCAGAAGCCTGGCTCCATTTAGACTGATGACAATTCACTGAAACGTAAGGTGCAAAAAAGCCAATTACGTCCCCTGGGCTCACCATAGAGCTGCCACAGAGTAGGTCTTCAATGTGTATCTGTTGTATAAAAAATGAATCATAATTGGGGTAATCCCCAATGGACGCCTTTTCCAAGCACGCGTAGTGGCTGGAAGCCATTTAGCTCAGCTGTTTCCATGTGGAGTCAGTGATCCTTCCCTGGCGCCCCCCAAATCACAGGTTTCGTTGTCCTGTCTCAGCCAGCGTCCCTGACTCACCCCATAAAAGTTCGTATTTTTCCTTCTAGAGGTGGGAGCTTCTGCTGGTTGCAAAGCAAACTTAAAGCCATTAACCCCTTCATTGTTATCGGCACAAACTCCCCTTTCCCATGCGCCAAATATCCTTGGTTCCAGGATTTGGGACACTCTGTCCTGTTACATCAAAACCACTAACAACCCACTGAGACCAGGAACTCAGAACACAGAACGAGCTTGATTCCCTACAGTCGCCCACAGAGGCAAGAAGAAAACACATGCTCATGTATAAGTAAATACATTTAAAAAATCCAACTTTCTAGATAATTTATAGAACTTTAAGAATAACAGCTGAAAATAACTTACAATTTGAAGTTCCTAAAAATGTGTTACGAAAGAACCGTGTTACTGAGGGTCCTTCAGAAGGGCCCAGCAGTCAAGGTCCTGGCCTCCTCTTTAACTCCCACAAAAGGGACCCCACTTTCCTCTGTTCCACTGGCAGTTTCCTTTAACATCTGTTTGAAAAACAAAATAAACCAAGAAATCCTTGTTCTACTCAGAAATTGTCTCCAGATCATCAAATTAAAGACTTTCTAGTCTCTTCTTATGGTGCCATTGGAGGAGTCCCGATTTTCACGTGTTCCTGAAGTAGGCCTTTCCCACTTCTGAGTCCTTCCTGTGAAGAGACTCTCCAGTGCTAGAATGCTCTCCAGTCCTCAAGATTTAAAGCCCCAAACAATTTTTGGGGGTGTTTCTTTTGCCTGCTTGTTTATTTTCATGCTGTTTCCTTCAGTGCTGGGAGGCACATCCTTCTTTCTGGGCTGAGGGGAACATTCAGCACGACTTCAAGCCAATAGCATTTAAATATTTGTTCAACACTTAACTTCGAGAAGAGGCTGAGCATGGCGAGGGAGCAGAGCTGGAAGGGTCTACCCGCTGGGCAAGGTCTCCTGCTGCTGCTCAGTAGATTCAGTCCTGACCTGCCAATTTGCAGATTGTCTACAGAAAGGGCAGGAGTCCTACAGGTAGCAGAATCTACCCTCTTGAAAGGCAATCTGAGCATGCTCTCAGGCAGGTCTTCCTCCCCAAAAGCTTTTCAAGTCCTCCCTCTATCCACAAAGGGCAATCTCCTTAAAAGGGTCAGAAAAGTACAGAATCTTCCCATCTCCTGGTATTGTCGAGTTTAAGAACTGTCAGCCTTGGGGGACCTGGGTGCCTCAGTCGATTAAGCGTCCGACTTCGGCTCAGGTCATGATCTCGTGATTAGTGAGTTCGAGCCCCGCACCTGGATTTCTTCCAGCAACTTCTGACACCTTTAATTATTTCTGCTCGTCCATCAGGAGCAGACCAGGTGCTACTAACTGCATTTGTGGAGTGCTAACGCAATGCCCGCCAGCAGATTTCTGCTTAGGGATGAGGGATTTGCTCTCTGCTGACCCCAGTGACCTCGGCCAGCATCCCCCCTCTGGAATGGTTGACGAATCGTTCTTAGTTGAGATCTCATTTCTCCTCTTCCTCCTTCTAAGGTTTCAGTCGAGACTGGCATCCTCCCCCTAGGTTTTTAGCAGCAGCAAATAAAACTCTAAAATGGCGCCTGGCTCATGAGATTCGGGAAGCCAGTTGGCCAAATCTTGTCATGCTAAGGTGAGAGGCAATCCTGGTGTGGGCAGTACTAATTCTGGGGGTATAGTAAGTATCATTAGTAAACCGGGGGCTTCTCTCCAGTGGAAGGAAGTAGGGGGAGTCACTGTCTTTGTGTTAAGAAAATTTCCAACCCTTCGACCCAAGCCCAGCTCATAGTGTGTTTACATTGTAGTATATTTGCCCCATTCCCTGTGAAACTAGCCAGCTTTGTTTATTCCCTACCTTCCATTTTTAGCTGAAATGTGGTTCTTCTGAGCCTTATGGCCTCATTACATGATATCCTGTCACATGCAATGCTGTAAAAAAGGGATGAGATCATGTGGGTTAAAGGGTCACTCTAAGGAAAGGAATTATTTGTGTTAATACCAAGTTTATATTGGGCTCATTTTTTGGAACGTTTCAGAAACACTCCATCTTGAATGCTTGGCAGGAATGGATACAGGAGCATTCTGTTTCTTTTTCTGAATGGCAACATGAAAATTAAGCCCAAGATAGCTCGGGACATGGCTTTCTGTAAAGAAAAGGTAGAATCAAATGCCATAAAATGCTGTTCAGCTCTATTTCATAGATACTAAAGTTTCAGTTAATATGCAGACTTCATTTATATCCCTCTCTTCCTCCTGAGTTTTTAAATTTAGGCCCCGGTCTCTTAGAAGATTGTTGCCATGAACTTTAAAAAAAAAAAAACAAAGACAAAAAACAAAAAAACAGCTTCATGTTCATGTCCAATGGCACCTGTGTGGTCTTCTTTTAAAAATGTGTTTTAAAAGTTCTTTTGTTTCAAGAGCTCACAATGTACATATTGGTAGAGAACCAAATGGGAAATTTCTGAAGCAAATGGACCTTTTGTTTATAGGAAGGGAGGGTCAGAGTCAATAAACAAATCTCCAGCTCATGAATGAATCACTCTAAGGGTTGCAATGGAAAACGAGGTGGGAGTCTGAATTAAGGAGCTCTGTCATATGCTCTAATTATGAGGCAGTGCAACGTGATCCAGAGGCGGGGGCGCTCACTGAAGAATGACCCTGAATTATACATCATGGAAGACTTCAACTGGTCTGAATTCTTCCTCTCCTGAATTTTGTTATCAAGCTCTTTCACTGGCCAGCACCTCATATGTTTATAGCTTGTTTCTAGGAGCTGTAAAGTCTTAGATTGACAAACACTGGCTGTGGCAGTGGATTTCTGGAGACTTTCCAGATTGGTCTGGCCCACTTTCACATTACAAAATCGCTACATTAATACAGCTACAAGACAGAAATATACTCTCCTCCCCTCCCACACTCTCTTACTCCTTTCATCCATGTATCCACTGATTCAACAAATATTTATTGATACTCCAGCGAACCAGGTGCCAGCCAGTCGGGCACCAAATGGACAGGATCTAAAAACTATTCATCATCTCGAAGGTAATACATGTGAAGTCCCTACCATCTCCTGGAGTCTGTCATCCAAAAATATGTCCATTTATTGAGGATTATTTTCTGACCCACCATAGGATGTATCTTAGACCATATTCCCTCTGCACTTGAAAAGACTGTGTGTTCTGCTGTCATTGGGTACAACTTTCTACTGATGTCTGTAGGTCAAGGTAATTGACAGTGTTACTGATTTTTCTGTTTAGCTGTTCTACTGAGAGTGGGATAATACAGTCTATTATTGTTGAATTGTCTGTTGCTCCCTTCAGTTCTGTCCATTTTTGCTTAATGTTATTTTAGCGCTCTGTTTTAGGTGTCCATGCACTTAACACTGCTATATCTTTTTTTTTTTTAATTTTTTAGTGTTTACTTATTTTTGAGACAGAGAGAGGCAGAGCATGAGCAGGGGAGGGGCAGAGAGAGAGGGAGACACAGAATCCGAAGCAGGCTCCAGGCTCCGAGCTGTCAGCACAGAGCCCGACGTGGGGCTCGAACCCACGAACCGTGAGATTGTGACCCGAGCCGAAGCTGGATGCTTAACCGACTGAGCCACCCACGTGGCTGCAAATTACTATAGCTTTCTGATGAATTCTATTATCCATATGACTTGTCCCTGATCATTTCTAGTCCTACTTCTAATCTTTAAGTCTCTTTTGTCCACTATTAAGACACTCATTTCAGATCTCTTGCTGTGAGTACTCGCCCGCTATTATCTTTTCCCCGTCACTGTCCTTTCGCCTTACTTGAGTCTAGAGTGTATTTCATGTTGAAAGGGTATATTTGGATCTTGGGTATTCTTCTGATCTGAAGATCTGTGCCTTTGGTCTGGATTGTTTAATTCATATTAATAGAATTATTGATATGGTTGGGTTTTCAATCAGCCCTGTTGCTCTTGATTGCTAGATGTCTCGGGTTTTTTTCCTCTCTTCCTTTTTATTGTCTTTTTGGTTGAATAACTTCTTTTGGTGTTATCATTTTATTCCTTTGTTCTTTTGTAACTACATAACATTTTAGCTATTTTCTTAGCAGTCCTTTCAGGAACTATATATGCATCTTCACCTTTTTAAATCACCTTTAGGTGAATACAACTTAATTCAGGTAAAATATAAAAATCTGCCGCAATCTAGCTTCACTTCCTTCCCCCACTTTTGGGCTCTGGTTACTGTAGGCACTTCTTCTATGTATGTTATAAACTCAAAGTTCCAATGTCATAATTATTGTGTTAAGCAATTTTATATAAATCTTTAAAAAAAAAGTTAAGAGGAGAAAAGGAGTACAATGTATATTCATAACAATCTTTTATGCTAACCTAGTCCCTGGGTTCTCTTCATTTCTTCATATGGATTTGGATTACCATCTGTGACTCTCTTCTTCAGCTGGAAAGACTTCCTTCAGTATTGCTTCCGAGGCAGGACTGCTACCGACAGGTTCTTTCACTCATTTTTGTCAAGGCGTGGTGTCTCTCTTCTTAAAATTGCATAGAGGAAAGAAAACCAGTCTCTCTAACGATTAATGTTTAGTTAGGAAGAAAATGACCTCTATGTTTTAGTTTGCAAGTATGTTTATACAAAACACTTTCCATGCAGTAAATGGTGATAGGGTATAAAGATACAAGATTAGTTGTTTAAAGAAATATTTTGGGGGCACCTGGGTGGCTCAGTCGGTTAAGTGTCCGACTTCGGCTCAGGTCACGATCTCATGGTTTGTGAGTTTGGCCCCACATTGGGCTCTGTGCTGACAGCTCGGAGCCTGGAGCCTGCCTCCGATTCTGTGTCTCCCTCTCTCTCTGCCCCTCCCCTACTTTCACTCTGTCTCTCAAATATCATGTTTATACATTAAAAGAAAAAAAAGACCTACAAGCAATACACTACTATAATTTCACAGTATCTTTGTTATTAACGGAGCCAACTTTTAGCTCTGTTTGCATTTCAGATCCTAAACGAGAAAAGAACAAAAACTAATAATAACGAGAGTAAACATAACTCAGAAATTCTATTGGAAAAAATCATTTAAAAAAAGGCTAAGAAAAATCAAACTAAAATCAATAAAAAATTAGAATATTAAACTGATGGTCTTGTGTATTTGAAAAGATGTGTGTGTGTGTGTGTGTGTTATAAATTCAGGAATAATCCATGTGAACTACGTACCTCACTTTATGGAAATTATCTGTATTACACATGCTGGATGGATTAACGGTTTATAAAAAAATCTGTTAGTTTTACTTCCTAAAGTTCATTTTTCCTTGTGCTGTCATATAATAGTTCATCTTCGATAAGTATCTGTAACTTGGGACAAAGGCCTCCAGGGTCTTGACTCATAATTTACAACAATAATGGAAATGGCATGCTTCATAGTGATAGCCATGGGACCCCTGCATATTTGGAGGGAAGGAGAAGTTATATCACCCATGAAAAGGCTAATGAGATAGGCAGATTTCAGCAGAAAATGATCTTTTTGTCCTGGCCTTAGACCTTGTCCTACCAGGGAGACTCATGTCTGAATGTAATGACTCCAGCATGCGCTTTCTTAGTATGAGATTAGCTGACACATGGGCGAGCTACTCAGAAGTCAGAGCTTTCACCAATAAACGCCAACTTAATTGGATGCCTTAATTATGTCACTTTCACCCCCAGGACATACGCCCAGGGACAGATGGAGGGCTGATTTTCAACTCAAAACCTCCGTTTCTGGTCCTCAACTTCCAGAACAGTCTTGCTGACAGATAGCTAGGGTCTCTGGCAACATAGTACAGATTTGTAGGTATGGCAGTTGGAAATATCACCCTGAGGTTCAGGAGAGGTCACAGGGAAAGAGACAGAGATCTGGGAGTTAAAATACGTCTACACCAGGTTGGCCTGGTTTACAAGGCAACCCTGACCCCCTTTCCTCCTCTTTACTCAGCAGCTGGGAGGCGGCCATCTTGAAGCAGGTGGAAGGCAGGGATGCTGTTGGCCACCTCCCAGCCAGCAGCTATTCCCCTTTGGATCCAGATGTTGTAGCAGTTGTGCACACTGTTCGGAAACGACCAGAGAATCTGTTACTGCTTCAAGTGTTTCTGAAACCCTAGGATCTTAAAGTCATTCTCTAAGCTCGCAACGCACTAGCGAGGGAGACACAGGAACTCAACAGAGAAAAGGGGCATTTGGGATACATGAGAAATTCAATATCAGCTTTGTAAAGTTGTTAATAATTAGCCACAGCTTTTGCCTCTATCCCCGCAGCTAGTGACTTGAGAGTGAATACGTCTCTAAAACACAGATTATACTTCTTATGTATGAAGTAACAAGGATTTTAACCGGCTGTTTACTAACCAGTTGTGAAAGCTCAGGATGCTGGAGAAACGGGTTTGTCGGCCTGTTTACTTCTACTTAAAAAATCAAGGTAATAGATACGTTAGAGTAAATTATGGGTATTCCCCCCCCCCCCTTTGGTAGTAACTCCAAGACAAGGAAAAAACAGTTGCCATCATACTCAAAATGATATTCTAGTATAAAACCAGTTTGGACCTCTCTTTTTTCCCTCTTTTCGGAATTACATTTTAGACCAAAGAGGCTACTGACTGATGTGTCCCTTGTAGAATCACTACTCGGTAAACATTTCTAGAGATGTCCAATTTAAGATGTCACGAGGGCAACCCACCAGAATCCCTGAAAATCCACAACTACAAAAATCTGCAGCGATACTAAAAACGAGAGGCACCTTAAACCTAAAAATGGTAATGCCCGAAACCTATAGGCAACATGAGGTCTGAAGTTTGAAGGATTATCCCCTAACTATGAAGCTAATAGAAGTGACGTGAGAAAGACCTATGCTGATTTTTTTTTCCCCACATGAAACACAGACCTGCAAACAGGCTGGGGATCCAGTGCTATCATCAGAAGAGCAGAGCTCTCCCTCCACTGGGCAGGTGTTAACTGTTTGAGGCTCTCACTCCTGACCGCCATGTTTCTCCTGCATCCATTCTGGGACCGTGATTCACAGCAACTGGTCAACCACAAGAGGAATCCGTTGTTGTGTTGTGTTGTGTTACCCAAACGGAGGACTGAAGGGATCCAACCACCAGCAACAAGGGTTCCAAAGAGAGGAAACAGAGACGGTGGAGGAGAAGAAATGATCCAGGTAGGGTTTTCCAGGGCTGACAAGTCACAAGAGACATAAATGTTCAGACCCAAAAGGACCCTGGATTGTTAAGCAGGCTGAACGGTAGACACCCCCCCCCCCCATACACATTTTGGAGAGGAAGAGAAACCAGGAAACATTGTCATTGCCGTTCTTGCCTGGGGTTAGAACTGTGAGAATCTCCCATGATCTACATTTCAACAGTATTCAGATTTTATTCTGAGGTGATGTTATAGCCCACAAACGTGAAATATTTCCGCTTAAATGTAACTAAAGACTCACCCAGAAACGAAGCGAAATTGTGTGATGTGGTAAATAATCCCAGATGATCTGAACTTTGTTAAAAAAAAAAAAAAAAAAAGACAGAGAAAGCAGGAAGAAAACCCATAAATTGTTTCTGATCTTCTTATAAGGGCACTTGAATTAAATCCCTATCGTTGCTTGACTCCGACGGTAAGAAAAATAAGGGTAGACACTGATTTTTCTTCGTACGTTTCCAGCACCAGAGACAATATATATCCTCTCCATACAGTGAGGGAGATGAAAACAACAGATCCGCATAGACAAAGACAGAAATTAAAGGAAATGACAAAGATATAGTACACAACAAGGTCACAGAGGACAAACCTGTTTCACCCATGAACAATTTTGAACTTCACATTTTTTCAGCATTTCAGCCACATTTCAGCCACATCTCAGAAATACTTGACATTACACTTCATTTTAATTCCAGCGTAGCTAACATACAGTGTTATGTTAGTTCCAGGTGTACAATACAGTGATTCAACAACTGTATACATTACTGAGTACTTCTCACAATGAGTGTCCTCTTACTCCCCATCACCTAGTTCACCCATCCCCCCCCACCTCCCCTCTGGTGACCATCTGTTTGCTCTCTACAGTAAAGAGTCTGGTTTTCCGTTTGTCTTTTTTCTTTGTTTGCTTTGTTTCTTAAATTCCAATAGGAATTTCTTAAATCTCTTAAATTCTTAAATTTCTTAAATTTCAACAGGAGTGAAATCATATGCGATTTGTCTTTCTCTGACTGGCTTATTTCACTTGGTATTAGACCTTCTAGAGACATCCATGGTGTTGTCCCAAATGGCAGAATTTTGTTCTTTTTTATGGCTGAGTAGTATTCCATGGGAATATCCGCTCATCAGTCGATGGGCTTCCATGGTTTGAACACTTGACATTCCTTCATTATTCTGCTTTTAAGACTTCTCCCCCTTGACTTTCATGATATCACCTTCTCCTGATAATTCCTTCTTTACAGATAGGTCTCCTTGCAGGCTGAGGCTCCAATATCCAGACATGAAATGTTGGGAGTTTAAACCTACTCTCAACTCTGTAAATGCTGACACGTCAAAGGCCTCCATACCCACAGCTTCAGCTACCATTTATATAATGGTGACCCCTAAATTTGTCATTCGAAAGCAGATCTTTCTTGTGAGCTCCAGACCCGTACACACATCTACCCATTTATCCTGCTTCAGAGTCCTGGAGTCACCTCAAATTCAACATGTTTGACACTGAACTCCCACACCTGTCTTCTGCCAGATCTTCCCCTCTCCATGCATGATGTCACCAGCCCCCAGCTGCTCAAGCCAGAAACCCAAGTCATCTTTGATGATTCTTGCTGTACTTGGTGAGACTGTCCCGGGCATGCCCACTGCCACCACCTTGGTCACCACCTTTCATGGGGACCCCCGCTTAATCTGTTTTTAAGTCCTCTTACTTTCAACCGAAACCTACACTCAATGGGTCTCCAGGCTACAGCCAGTGTAATCTTTGGAAACACAAGTCCAATCGATCAGTGCCACTTAAAACCCACCAGTGACTTCTAATCCTTTTGGGACAAAGCCACAACAATTCAACATGGCTTACGAGCCCCCAGTGTCCTGCCCACTGCCCTGCTTTCCTGCCATCTTCCTTCTCACTACCTCCCTGCATCTACACTGGCCCTTCGCGTGGACAGTTAGGACCCTGTTTCTTCCTGCCACCGGGCCTTTGCATATGCTGCTTCTTCCATCTATAATGCACTTCCCTCATCTCTCCACTCCATTAATTACCATTCAGGTTTCAAATCAAATGTCATTTCTCCGAGAAAACTCCTCTGACTCCCAGGCTAGTCAGACAGCACTTCAACCTTCCCATTGAAACGCTCATCTTCACTGTGGTTATACATATGTCTAGACATTACCTGAATAACATCTCTCTTCCACCTACAGACTTTAAGCTCCATGTAGCCAAGGACTGTGTCTGATGTATCTCAAGCATCTGAGAAAGTGCCTGACATAACACTATAAATACACTTTACTAACTGAATATATATATCATATCATATATAATCATATATACTGAATATATATCATATATTCACACAGCCATTCATTCACTTACAAAATGTTCTTCTGTCCCTTTAGAAACAGAGTAGGAGCTTGGACTCCCTGTATTTCTAAATAAGTCATCAGTAGATTGTATTTCTGAAATGAAATGTCTTCTTTACCCACAATGGTGCTTTTACAAAGAGAAAGGGATTTTGTTTCAAATGACCATCTTCTCTCTGAGACTTCAAGCAAATCAACAGCTGGAGCATCCATGGAGTCCTACATCTCTTTGTTTAGGGAACATCTGCCTTGTGCGGCGTATTTCCACTTTATATTTGGGCCAGTGCCTGAATGCTTTATTTCCCAAACACACGCCACAAATCAAAAGCTATGGTTGTTTGAAGAGCGACATTTTTACTTCTACATTGGAGACCAATGAGGAGTTCCCTATGGCTGTCTGCCATTTGCAAATGCAATTTGCAAATGTACCTTTGTAAACTGAAGGACACATCAAGAATTTGGTGGGGGTCACCAAATGCTTTCAATGTTGCATTTGGATACTGCGGTCCTGAAAAATGGGGCTTGATTGTACAACCATCAATGAGGGCCATTAGAGAGCCTATCTCTGACCAAAAGTTGGGGGAAACATTAAAAAAATTACACAAAATTGAGTACTGTGTTGTAACATGACACCAGCTTGCTTTCCAGCTTAAAAAAAAAAAAAAATCCATGATTGCCTTCAGGAGCCATGAAGATAAAGGGAATGATTTCTGTTGTAGGAGAAAGCACACAGTTTTATGGGGTCTCTGGGGGAGCTGAGGAATTCTTTGTTGGGTGAGACGGAGGTAAACTTACACTAGGTGCCATCCTAGTAAATCTGATAAAATATTTAAGCAGAGTTAAGCAAGTGGGAGCTACAAAAATACTCTTTCAAAAAAAAAAAAACCCAGAAATTTATAATGTATATGATGAAAGATTACTTAAATATATACATACATATTTGCATAAATATGGAATATATACACCCAAAAATTGGAGTCAAAAATTAGCTCCAAATGGGTCATAAAGCCAAAATTACAAAACTTTTAGAAGGAAATATTTGAGACTTTGGGCTAGGCACCAGTTTCTCAGATAAGACATCAAGACTACAACCCATGGGACACCTGGGTGGCTGGGTCAGTTAATCATCCGACTTCAGCTCAGGTCATGATCTTGCAGTTCGTGAGTTCAAGCCCCACATTGGGCTCTTTGTTGTAGGTGCATAGCCCGCTTCAGATCCTCTGTCTCTTTCTCTCTCTCTCAAAATTAAAAAACAAAACTACAATCCATACAAGAACAAAGTGATAAGTAGGACTTCAGTATTTAAAAATTCTGCTCCTTGAAAGATACTATTCAAAGAAGGAAAAGACAAGCCATAGACGGGGAGAAAGTATTTACAAATCACAGGTCTGATACAAGGTTTGTATCTAGATTATACAAAGAACTCTCAAAACTCAGCACTAAGAAAATAAATAGCCTAATAAAAATCCATGCTGGTTTTCTGTGTCAATAGTTCATTCATTTTTTTTTTTTAATGTTTTTTTTTCAACGTTTTTTATTTATTCTTGGGACAGAGAGAGACAGAGCATGAACGGGGGAGGGGCAGAGAGAGAGGGAGACACAGAATCAGAAACAGGCTCCAGGCTCTGAGCCATCAGCCCAGAGCCTGACGTGGGGCTCGAACTCACAGACCGCGAGATCGTGACCTGGCTGAAGTCGGACGCTTAACCGACTGCGCCACCCAGGCGCCCCAGTTCATTCATTTTTATAGCTGAGTAGTACTCCATCGTAGACCACATTTATTTAACCATTCACTGTTTGATGAACATTTGAGCTGATTCCAGCATTTAAAGATCATGAATAAAGCTGCTCTAAACATCTCATGCAATTCTTCATGTAATCAAACCACAACTTTTCGAGATATTTCATATGGCTGTCCCAAGTGGCTGAACCTAAAATCTACACTTCATTATCAGTGCTCTGAATAGAGCACCCAGACACGTTGTGCCCAGATTCCTGCCCCACAAAAACTGTGAGCTATTAATTGTTGTAAAGCCCCGAAGCTTATGGTAAAATGTTACACAACAAGAGGAAAATAATACAATGCTAAACTAATTATTCTTTTAATTTTTTATTAATATTTATTTATTTTTGAGAGAGGGAGGGAGAGAGAGACAGAGCACGAGCAGGGCAGGGGCAGAGAGAAAGGGAGACCCAGAATCCGAAGCAGGCTCCAGGCTCTGAGCTGTCAGCACAGAACCCGACGTGGGGCTCGAACTCATGAACTATGAGATCGTGACCTGAGCCGAAGTGGGTCACTCAACGGATGGAGCCACCCAGGTGCCCCCAAAGTACAGTCTTAAGCTCAAAATACCGGCAAAGCCTAAAAATCCAATCATCTCAACCTCTGACCAGGAGAAGAAACACTGATAATTCTCATAACTGATTATGGAGTGCAAATTGTTTCCACCACCTTAGGAAGCCATGTGAAATGGCCCATAAACTTGAAAATGCTACACCAAAGACCCCGGTAATTTCACTGGAGAATCTCTCATGTATCCACATAAAGACGTATGAGACGGTCAATTTTAAGTGTCAATTCGCCTCGTTATTCAATCAAAAACCAATCTAGGTGTTGCTATGAAGATATTCTGTAGCTGGGATTAAAGCCCATAATCTGTTGATTTTCAGTAAAGGAGAGGATTTTAGGTTATCTGGGGGGACCTGATTGAATCATTGCAGAGGTAAGACTTCTCTAAAGAAGAAATTTTGCTTGTATCGCCCTGTAGCTGAGACTTTTAGTCTGCCCTTCCTGGTGACCCACCTCAGCCTGCTCCATCACTATGTAGACTAATTTACAAGAAATCCCTTCATACACATCTCGTACTGGGTTTGTTTCTCTGGTTGAAACCTAACAGATACAGCGTATATGGTTATTAATTTCAGCCTATTTCATGAAACAAAAAAGAAGAGACAAATGGATGGATGGATGGATGGATGGAAGGAAGGAAGGAAGGAAGGAAGGAAGGAAGGAAGGAAAAAACGGAAAGCAATGTCCTAGGGGTGCCTGAGTGGCTCTGTTGGTTAAATGTCTGACTTGGGCTCAGGTCATGTCGTCACGGTTCGTGAGTTTGAGCCCCATGATGGGCTCTGTGCTGACAGCTCGGAGCCTGGAGCTGCTTCGGATTCTGTGTCTCCCTCTCTCTCTGCTCCTCCCCGGCTCGTGCTGTGTGTCTCTCTCTCAAAAATAAACATTAAAAATAATAATAAATAAATAAACAAACATTAAAAAAAAGGAAGAAACTTCCTTGAAAGGAGAAACAAACAAACGTAGCCTATATTAGCACTGAAAACTAAGTATCAAATCAGATTTCAAATACACATATTTCACCAAAATTAGAAATTCATAAATACGGGATCACATTTAGGTACATTTTGAAAATAGTTAGAAATTACCCATCACTTCCTCACTTCACTGTACATAGGTATCCGGTCCTACGGACTGGACACATTCAAAGTCGCACTAGTTATTACTGTGGTATAACAGAAGAAAGTAATTTCAACTGGAAGAATCAAAAAAGCAAGGCACTGAAGAGGTCACATAAGTAAATGCTACCGAGTATGCGCAAGGGATTCTTCTGGCTATTTTCACAGACGCTAACACATCTACGAAGGGGTGCTTCCCCCCCCCCCCCCCAGGTCTTACAGATTTAGAACATAGTAATAAAAGGAAGGATAGTAGCAGCAGGCTAAGGGCAGGGAAGTGCATAAACGAAAACGTGGAGATCAGAGGGTGAATTGTTCAGGAAAGAAAATCTGATTTGCCTGCAGCCCAGAGTTTACAGAAAGATGGAGGAGAGGTGACACGGGTCACTGAGGTCACATTACGGACGGTCACGTTATTCTCTAGGCAGGAGGGAGACTGTTGTGGCCACATCAACAAGGTTTTTTTCAGTCTCTAAATCTGGGTTATGAAAATTTGATAATAACACATATCTCATTACCAGAATAAAACCGACACCTCAAGCCTCAAAAGAGAGCTTGAAATCTCAGTGTCTGGGAGATAACAGATCAGAACGCGAGCATCGCTGCTGTGGTAAAAGGCACTAACTCCCTGTCAGGGTCATACACAGCCCGCGACAATGAAACTAAGTGAAGTCTTGCGGGGAAATGCCACGTTCACTGTTTACTGAACCTCGGATTGTTTATGTGATGTTACCACCCAAGGCCAACTCGTGTCTCAAAGACCATCCCCAGATTCCAATCTTTCTCTATTCACCCCTTCGACCCCATTTCCTTCCCTCAGCACTGCAGTACAGAAAGCATCAGTTCTAGCTTGTAAGCGGTGTGCAACATTTTGGGTTAAGTTCTATGCAGATTTGAAATAAGTCAGACACACATTCCTTCACTTTGAACATTTCCCAAAGTAGAAGCAAGGACTTGCATGCTCAGACAACCTAGTTAATAAGAGATATGCATGCAACCTGGGTTTTTCCAATCACAGCCACGAGAGCCTTTGCAGGGATTTTCACAAACTAGTCAAAAAGGATTGAATGCGTCAGGCAGGGCGTGTGTAGCTAAAATGCAAGTACAGAGTCTGATTCTGGGGTCTGCTGAGTTACAGGGAAGGTGGGGTTCACAACTTTATCATTTCCCACATGCAAAGTTCACAGCATTCATGGAGAGGATCTCCCGTGGAGCTCTCCTATTATTGCATTTCCCTTTGGAAAAAACTAATAGAAAATTGTAGAAACTCCAAATACCCAGGATTGCCAAGGTTAAAATCCATCCCTTAAGCAAAAGGTCACCCTCTCAGGTAAAGAATCCTGACAAGGTGAATACTTACTAAGGGAAAAAGAAGCCTGAAATTGGTAGGTACTGGAGAAAAGCAAAAAATACAACTACACCTTCATGATCACTCTCGCTACTCTTCACTATTTTCTATAGCATACGCTGGTGGTGGTGAATTTCACAATGTACTACATTGGTTACAAATACCTAACAGAAATAGTGATTGAGTTAGAGGAGGAAACACCATTACCTGGAAAGCCTGTGACCTTCCATGCTCCCTTTTGGATAAGAGAGTGATTTAAAAAATAATAATAATATTTTTATATTTACATTTGAGAAAGAGAGAGACAGTATGAGCAAGGAGGGGCAGAGAGAGAGGGATCATGAGGCAGAATCTGAAGCAGGCTCCAGGCTCCAAGCTGTCAGCACAGAGCCCAATGCAGGGCTCAAACCCAAGAACCATGAGATCATGACATGAGCTGAAGTCAGATGGTTAACCGACTGAGCCATCCAGGCGCCTCTGGAAAAGATACCTGATTCTACTTTTGGATTATTTTATGAAAGAGTGTTGTTGGGGCACCTGGGTGGCTCAGTCAGTTAAGCATCTGACTTTTGATCTCAGCTCAGGTCATGATCTCATGGTTTGTGAGATCAAGTCTCGTGTCAGACTCTGTGCTGACACTGTGGAGCCTGCTTGGGATTCTGTCTCTCCCTCTCTCTACCCCTCCCCTGCTCACTCGCTCTCGCTCTCTCTCAAAATAAATAACTTAAAAAAGAAAAAAAAAAAAGTGTTGTTCTTACTTGGAAATGTAAGCCAAGGGTTGGACTGTAGTGGGCACCTGTGACTTATGTCCATCTAACATCTTTGCTCCTTTTCCACATGAAGTGATACATCTTCCTAAGGCTGAACCCAGAAAATACATCTTCACGTTGCCCTGCAGCAATAAGGTCTAGGTTTGACCAATTAGGATCATCCGTAAGACATTTAGACTCTGAACTAAGTGTCAAGAAAAAGCAGAATTCACACCCACAAAGCCATCTACTAGAAGGCACGTTAGCGGAGATGTCCAATTCTTCAGGGTAGCAGTGTAAGAGCTTTTGACACTTAGTTGAGAGTTAATTTATTTCTACAAGAGAAGGACCTTGGCTCTCCTAGAGATTTTGTAGACTACTTCACATCCTTTAATAGATACTTCTACTAAAATGAAACATAGAGGATTATTTGTGTACAAATAAAAATGCTGAGGTCATGATCTCACAGTTCATGAGATGGAGCCCCACACTGGACTCTGTGCTGACAGCGTGGAGCCTGCTTGGGATTCACTTTCTCTCCCTCTCTCTCTCTGTCCCTCCTCTGTTCGCACTCTCTCCCTCTCTCAAAAATAACTTAAAAAAAAAACAAAAAACAAAAAACCCTGACTTATATACCTGGTTGGACAATGTACTCACAAAGGCAGAATGTACAACAGTTGCATTATCGTGTGCCTTTTAGGGGCCCCTGGGTGGCTCAGTCAGTTAAGCGTCCGACTTTGGCTCAGGTCATGATCTCATGGTTCGTGGGTTTGAGCCCCATATCGAGCTGTATGCTGACAGCTCAGAGCCTGGAGCCTGCTTGGTATTCTGTGTCTCCTTCCCTCTCTGCCCCTCCCCCACGTCTGTCTCCACCCCCCCCTCAAAACTAAACAAAACATTTTTGAAGAGTAACAATCTTTCATTTTTTTAACTGTATGTGTGCAACAAAATATGCAAACAGTGAAATTTTTTAAAAGCTTGTGAAATTCCAAGTGACATTATGTTGTAGCTGTTTTGTTGGTTTTCATTAAAATTTTATTAATATAATTATAGATTCACATGGAGCTATAAGAAATAAGAGAGAACTTTGCAATTCCTTTCCCAGTGTCCTCTAATCACAACCAGGATCTGGACGATCACACAGCATGTACTTTGGCACTGACTTTACTAAGCATAATCCTGTGGACACGTAAGCAGGTTTTGGGGCAAATCGGTTGTCTGTTGCTTTTCATTACTGAGTAGTGTTTCATGGCATGGATGTACCACAATTTGTTTAATTATTCACTTGTTGGAAGGACATCTTGTTTCCAGTGTGGAGATACCACAAATGAAACTGCTACGAACATTCATATGCATGGCTTTGTACACAAATACCAGTTTCCACTTTTCTGGAATAAATGCCCAAGAGCGTACTGGCTGGGTGGGATGCTAATGCTATATTTAGTTTTGTCAGGAACTGCCAAACTGTTTTCCAGAGTGACTATACCATTTTATATACACATCCGCAATGTATGAGTGATAGTTTCCCCACATACTCACCAGCATTTGATGTTGTCCCTTTTTTTACTTTTAGCCATACTGATAGGTTTGCGGTAGTAAGTCATTATGTGTGTATTTCCCTGATGGCTAATGATACTAAACACCTTTCACATATTCATTTGCCACCTGTATATCCTACTGCTTACTATAGCCTTTGGTTCAATCACCGTTACTTCTTAACTGGATACAACTTCTCATTCACTGGTCTCATGTTTCCGTGTCTTATTATAAGTCACCTAAAATCCATTATTCCATTCCCAGTAATGGCAGAGTAGCTAAGTGTAAGTCAATCCCTCTTCTGATAATAATCATGAAAGCCTCTTCCCAAAGAAATGCAAAAAATATCTACTGGAAGCCATGAGGGAACTACTCGGCCAGAAGGCCTTGTAGGACCATGACCCTGGGGAGAGAAGGAACATGCAAAAATTATGGGCCCAACATGAAACACTAGTTGTCCCTTCAAAGTTCTGGTGAACAACTCTGGATTTCACTGTGACCCTCCCGGAGCTCTTCCCAAAAGGTATGGGTAAACAAAAGCTTACACCAGCCTTCACGGAGACAGAAGAAGAGCTTCCTATCAGCTCAACCCCTGATTAGATTAAGCTGTCTTCCGCTAAACCAGCTGTCTATTAGAAACAACAGTAATCCTATCTGGAACAAAAAAAAACCAAACAAGCATCCAGATAGAAGTTTCAAAATGTCTCCATAATAGATCATGAACCAGCCACAACTCAATAACCATTATCGAGACTGGGAGACACAAAAGGCAAAAAGAACAAGAGTGAAAGAAAAAAAAAAAAAAAAAAAGGTTAGAGTTCCAGACAGTGGTGTTATTAAGACATGGATTTTGGGGCGCCTGGGTGGCTCGGTCGGTTAAGCGCCCGACTTTGGCTCAGGTCGTGATCTCGTGGTCTGTGGATTCAAGCCCCACATCCGGCTCTGTGCTGACAGCTCAAGCCTGGAGCCTGCTTTAGATTCTGTGTCTCCCTCTCTCTCTGCCCCTCCTCTGCTTGTACACTCTCTCTCTCTCTCTCAAAAATAAATAAACATTGGGGCGCCTGGGTGGCTCAGTCGGTTAAGCGGCCGACTTCGGCTCAGGTCATGATCTCACGGTCCGTGAGTTCGAGCCCCGCGTCGGGCTCTGTGCTGACAGCTCGGAGCCTGGAGCCTGCTTCACATTCTGTGTCTCCCTCTCTCTGCCCCTTCCCTGCTCATGCTCTGTCTCTCTCTGTCTCAAAAGTAAATAAACATTAAAAAAAAAATTTTTTTTAAGACATGGATTTTATTTGTTTTTTAAGATTTTCTTTTTAAGTAACCTCTACACCCAAAGTGGAGCTCAGACTCACAATCCTGAGACCAAAAGTCACACGCTCCACCGACTGAGCCAGCCAGGTGCCCCCAAGACCTGGATTTCAAAATAACTGTGATAGGTGTGTTCAAAAGTTCCTATCTGGAGAGTTTAAGCAGAGAATCGAAAACCGTGAAAAAGAATCAATTAGATGTTGTCTAACTGGAAAGAAAATCACAGCTGAAAATAAAGAATTCAACAGATGTGCTTAACAACAGATTGGCCCCTCGATCGGCAAACTTTCTCCGTAAAGGTCCATGGGCTTCGCAGACTAATAGAACTGCCAAACCGCCATCCACAGGCAATCCACGAAAGAGCAGGCACAGCCACGCGCCAACAAAGCTTTATTTACAACAGACCACGTAATCACAGTAAGAAAACAAGGATGGAAATTTTAGAAATGATTTCAAGAGACCTATGAGCCATGAAAACACAGTTACGGAAAAAGAGCAGGGAAGAAAATAAAGCCGAAGAACACTGGAAGAGAGAATGGCTAAGAATTTTCCAAAATGGATGGAGAACTTCAAGCCGAAGACGCAAGGAATAGTACAAACCCCTCACAGGAGATACAAATAAGACAACTCACCTCTAAGATGTGTTCCTTGTAGCCAGAGTAATTTTCTAAAAGTGCATAAGGCACCCCCTTACGGAGAAACTTCCATTGGTCCCATAACAATACTTAGCATCACAGCCAAACCCCTTAGCGTGCCCTACATTACCCTTCAGGGCCTGGCTCTCGTGTGTCTCTCCAACCTCCTCTGTCCACTGTCCCTGCTCTAGGCTCTGGCCACCATGAACTTTTAACTATTTCCCCCTAATCTGCCCCAGGGCATTCTCACTGATTTGCCCAAGGAGCTCTCTCTGCTTGGAATTTGCTGCCACTGATTCTTTAGAAAATCTACTCAATCTCAAGTCTCAGCTCAAAGGTCACTTTCTCTTCTTGCCTCTCCTGACCCTTCTCCAACCCGGGAAGGCTGCCTTTAACCTTGTCTGTGAACTCACTGTGCCGCAAGAACCCATCATAGTCTCTATGGTAATACCAGACTCTCTGACTGGTCTGTGAGCCTCCTGGAGGCAAGGATCACATGTTGCTTTTTTTCCTAACCCTCAGCAGCTAAAACAAAATCTATCTCCCTGCATAAAAGGCCCTTAGTAAATGCTTTTTGCGTGTGTGTGTGTGTGTGTGTGTGTGTGTGTGTGTGTGTATACATATATATATATATATGGAGTCCAGGTAGAGAATTTAGATATCCAGACACATCACTATGAAAGCCAGCTACTGTCCCAACGTCAACCACTACAGCTGTAGGCTGTGCAGAAAACAGCACGATACAAGCTTTGGGGTAAGGAGAGAATTAATCAGGCAACACTCTAGTATTTTCAAATGACCTTCAAAATGAGACCAAGTGAGAAAAGCCCCCTCTGCCCCCACTCTCTCTGAATGTCACCCCACGTATTTCCTTAATTCTGTTCCTGTAAAATTCCTCATCATTTTACTAACCAGGAAACTGAGGCCCAGGCATCTTGACTGAGATCATGGCTAATCAGAGGCAGAGCTCTGTTTCCGACCCATGTCAACCTGATTCCAAAGCCCATGGGTTTTTGGGGGGCTTTTTTGGTGTTTGGGTTTTTTATTTATATTTTATTGTATTTTTGTTTTGTTTTTTGCTTTTTGCCACGCTCTCTTCTGCCCTGGGATTGACTCTCCTTGAAAACTGAGACGCAGCCCAGGCCACTGGAACTTCTCGAGCCTCAGAAGCATATAAAATGATTCTCCATGGTTGCCTGTCTTGAACTGTGATACCATTATCCTCTGACGGATCGATGGGTGTGAAATCAGATCCTGCCTGGGAGCAGGAAAGAGAATAGAACGAGAAGCCTCCGGCTCCAAGCTTGGCAAGATACAAAACCTTACTGGAGTTCTGCAGAGGTCTGATTCAGAGTCTGGGTATATTCTGTCATTTGGCAAGAATTAAATAGAGCCTTGTGTCCTCCAAGATTATTCTGTTACCTTCAGGATTAGGTTACCCATCATTAGTTTCAACCTATGGGAAAAGCCGACACAAAGCTGTGCTAAAGATATAATAGGAAGCATATAATAACCCTCATGTCAAAGAGATACAAATTTCCCACAGAGAGCTAGTGCAGAATGAATTCTTTCTGCTCCTGCCTACCATCCCTGAGGGGGACTCAGCCGCGGAGGCCCAAAGAGACACGGAAAACCTGTCCCAGCCCCCTCTGGACAAATAGAGGTGGCTCTGGTTTTATTCACTCGTAAGGTGACTATGCAGACAGGGCACAGGAAGAAGAGAGGGGAGTTTAGAGCTGACCTTATCTTGCTTAATCTGTATGAATTCCAGAAGGCTCTGGGGAACCTGAGATTCCTAGACATTTTCCCTTCTCACATTTCCTACTGGAAATCCCTCCAGCTGGTGGGATACTAAAGTAGGTACCATTTAGCGGGCTAATGAAGTCCATATGCAATTGTTAGAAATATAATTGACACTTTAGACGTGGGACGTGCATTTTCCTTTGGACAGTTTTCTGCTGCCCAGCGTGGCTGCCTGCTGGGAACGCTTCTATTTTCCAAGTTTCTTTGCCCCAGCTGGAATTAAAAGGAGACACTTGATGTGCTAATGTCAGGTTATAATAATACCTATCTGTTATGCGGATTAAATAAAATAACATTTGTAAAGCAAAGTGCCAGACACACGGTGGGCACTCTCTAAATCGTACCATTATTTACAACCTGCCCCCTACCCAACTTTTCCAGGCTCATTTCTCAAGACTCTGTTCCTCCCCTAAGGCCCAGCCCAGCACACCTTACTGTCTATCGACACTGAAACAGTCATTGTTCCCGGCAGACATTAGATCCCTTCATGCCTCCATGACTTCCCGCAAGGCTGCTGCAGAGAATGCGTAATGGCCCCAGGATTTAGCTCCTGAGCAGTAAAGTATGGTTCATGAGGGTCAGAGAACAGTCTCCATGAACTTGGACCCTCTCTGTGATATTTAAGTCTCTTGGCTTTGGGGATAGCCTTGGCACTCAATATCAGTGCATAAAGGAAGAGGCTTTGGAGTGATTCTGAAACACCACGTACAAAAAATCACCAAGGGGGCGCCTGGGTGGCTCAGTCACTTGAGCATCCGACTTCGGCTCAGGTCATGATCTCACAGTTTGTGGGTTCGAGCCCCGCGTTGGGCTCTGTGCTGACAGCTCGGAGCCTGCAGTCTGCTTCGGAATCAGTGTCTCCCTCTCTCTCTGCCCCACCCCCTCACTTGCACTTTCTCCTCTCAAAAATAAATAAAATGTTTTTAAAAAATTTTTAAATCACCCAGGAGGTACTTGCTAAAACTGATCTCCTCAGTGCCTCCCCTGACAAATAGAGAAGGGACACAGAGACACAGACACAGGAAATTCAAGCCCCAGAGTTTTACATGCGATAGAGTTTGTGCGCACACACACACACACACACACACACACACACACACACACACACTGATTAAATACATAAATAACTTAAGAACCTTTTTTTTAAAAAAAAAACAAAAAAAGGCAGTAATAGTGTATGATACTTCAGAAAAAGGTACCATCCGCTTTGGGTTAACAGCTTCCTATCACTGCAAGTTCAAAATAAGATCAGAAGAATCTGTCTTCTTTCTAGTCTGTGTACGGTACAGGTTAGACTCTCAGAAAGCAATAGTACATCAGCAGCGATTATTCTGACAAACACCACTAAGGACTCTTCTTGAATTATGCTGTGTACTGCTTAAACAGCTTTACGAAGATCAGACATAGATATAAATGCACGTGTGTGCACGCACACACACACCCCAATCTTACAAGCAAGCAAACCTTCAGAGAGGTTAAATAACTTCACTAAAACTACAAAGCCTCACGTCCAGACTCAACCCACGCACCCCCGACTCCAAACCCGGTACTCTTAACCATAACCCTCTACATTATTTTCCAGTGAGGTTAAAAGGTGAGGCCAAGTGTGGAAAGACCCCAACTCACTCCGAGCACATCAATGAGACCCTCCACAGTTTTTAAACCCCTTCGACTTGGAGCATAATCCAATTGTGAGTTACACCGCACACTTGCATTCTTTGACTCCCAGATGAATTTTGTTCTTGAAACAACCTCAAACTGCTTACACTGCCCGAGTGTTCACTGGATTCATAGGGGTTGGGAGGGGATGCTTCCACACTGAGTTTACCGTGTGCGAAGGAACAGGGCTGCAGAGACAACATACTGTGTCTTCTTCAAAAAAGAATAAATGGAAACACTGATCTAACAGGAACTAAGAGAAAAAGCTTCTTCGTTCTGTGATTCCCTCTCTTCACCTGATTCCCCTGTAGTATTAAGAAAGGGATATTTTGGGGCGCCTGGATGGCTTAGTAGGTTAAGCATCCAGCTCTCAGTCTCAGCTTAGATCGTGATCTCGTGGTTTGTGAGTTAGAGCTCTGTACTGGGCTCTGCACGATGGTGCAAAGCCTGCGTGGGATTCTGTCTCCACTTCTCTCTGCCCCTCCCTAGCTTGTGCTCTCTTTCTAAATAAATAAATAAATAAGCAAATAAATAAATAAAAAGGCATATTTTAGCGACGAAGGCCATTTATAAAATGTAACCAATATCTCAGAGGAGGTCCCTGAGTTAAGTTCACACCCCCGTCCTCACCTGAATGCTGCATATGGTCTGAAGGTCCGTAATTGAAGAACAAAGGCTTTAAAGTCCTTATTCCCTGCTAAGGTGCCAATGCCAGGAGTACAGCAGAGTAATCTTGGAAATCTTTTTCTGAAGGGCGCCTGGGTGGCTCAGTCGGATAAGTGTCCAACTCTTGATTCTGGCTCAGGTCACATGATCTCACGGTCATGGGATCGAGCACCGCGTCAGGTTCTGTGCTGACAGCAGAGAGCCTGCCCGATGTTCTCTCTCTCTCCCTCTGTTCCTCTCTCACTGCCTATGCTCTTTTCTCACTATCTCTCAAATAAACAATAAATAAATAAAAAGAAGTATTTATCTGAAATGAGAATGTGTGAGCTTAGAAGAACCCAACGTGACATCTGGGTGGTGCGGACCAGAGAAGAGAGGCCGCCACGGAGCATGGGAAAGGGTACTGGGGCGGCTTGAAAAGACGCTGAGTCGCTCTGCAACGTGACCGAAGTCTGTTTCCGGTCCCAGGGAGGTAGTTACTCCAATGGTCCATCCTCATTCACTCCAACCCTCTGTCCCTACCGCCATGCTCCCAGGCCCCAAATACGCTCCTATGAAGTAAATTAGCACTCCAAAGTGCCAGTATGCAGACTGGTTACAGAAGAACCCCATGGGGGCGGGGGTATTCTTGGGAAAATACACGTTTGTGGGCCCTGCCCCCAGATCCTTCCATCCAGTGCTTCTGGAGTGGGGCCCGGAAGCTGGGTTGTCATGGATTCTTCTGGATGATGCTGAGGCAGCCTCTGGTGACCCTGCAAAGACCAGCACTTGGGAGACCTGCTTCCTGTGTCCCGCAGTGCCCCGGGAGCATCGGTGGGGAGCCCTTGTTCATGTTTCTGCTCTCTTTAATCAGTTTCCAAGAGCCATTAAACCGTAAAATGCGTATACTGGCTTACTGCACGGGGTGGTACACAGATGCATCTGAGTCTGGAGTTCTGTTGCACTCTTACCATCTGCCACGTTCCCATCAACCGAAGGCAAAAAAATGCCTTAAACACTCAGAATATTCAGCTTCCTGGGCTTCTCTGGTCACACGGTTCAATTACTCGGCCACCCTAAATGATCTACTAACTCAGCCTCATATTCTCAACTTTCTTCCCAGATCTCCTACCTTAGGAACCTAGGATCTGGGTGACAGAGATGCTTTTGACCCTCTTCAGTATAAAATCCAGCATCTTTTCAAAGGGGAAAGGAAGCAGGCATGATGGTCTCCTCGGGCCTCGGGCCTGGTTCTCACAAAGCCCATCCACTTTATTTTAAACCTTAATCTAAACAGGTCAATAGAAACACCTTACAATAAACCCTACAAGGTAAGTACATTTATAGAGACACAAAGCAGAATAGAGGTTATCAGGGGCTGAGGGGCAGGGAGCACAGGGAATGGGGAATTATTATTTAACAGGCAGAGAGTTTCCATTTGGGATGATGAAAAAGTTCTAGAAATAGTAGTGATGATCAGAAAACACTGGGATTGTACTTAATGTCACTGAACGGTACCCTTAAAAACAGCCCCAAGAGTAAATGTTAAATTTTGCCACAAAAACAAAACAAGGGACATAAAAATGACTTAGATTGCAAATAATAATAATAATAATTATAATAATAATAATAATAATAAGTGCCACAGGTTGGGGTACTCCAAAATAAAAGGGGAAGACAATGGAATGTATCTTCGTGTCCATCCACCCCACAGGCTCTCAGAACGGGCTCTCACTGGCCAACAAAAGCCAACTCTGCACACTTTCCATCTTCACGGTCAAGGACATCACCTGGGAGCCTGAACAAAGGCTATTATGAGAGCATTTACAGCACGAAAATGAGCCAAATGCTACAAATCATGGCTTCTCTATTCAGAAAGCTGGTTAACCCATGCACCGCTGAGCAAACCTTCCTGTATCACCTGCTTGGCCTCTTGGTAACAACTAGTGTCTTCCTGGCAACCTTAAGAGTCAGAGAGCTGGGACTTTGAAGACCCACATACCTGCTCTCCCACAAATACTCCAAATGCACCAACAGAGTTATCTTCACTTGACCCATTTATTGTACGGTAAGGCACAAATATAGAAAACCATAAAAAATCCATAGAAGGAGCAAACCTTGGTAAACCATCCTTTGGGTCAAGAATCAGAACTTTCCAGATACTCCCGAGGCCTTTCCATGAGTTCCATCCCAAAGTTAAGCCTATCACTCCCCCCAAAGGTAACTACCATGCTGACATTTATATAATTCCTCTCTGCATTTCTTCATTGTATCGTCACCCAAGTGTATGTCCACACGTTATACTGTACTTGCCAAGTTTTATAAAATCGATATGCCTGGGCAGCTCAATCAGGCGTCCAACTCTTGAGTTCAGCTCAGGTCATGATCTCACAGTTCATGAGTTCGAGTCCCACATCGGACTCTGCGCTGACAGCTCAGAGCCTGCTTGGGATTCTGTCTGTCTGTCTCTCTCTCTCTCTCTCTCTCTCTCTCTCTCAAAATAAATAAACTTAAATAAATAAAATTGATATGTCTGTTAAGTTTCTTTTCATCTATCCCCCTTTTCTCTTCCTCTATTTTCCCCACAAATAACCTAAGGCTTTGACATGTAGGTTTCTCCCACAGCCCTGATTTTACAGACTGCGTCCTCATGGTGTAGTATGGCCCACCCCTTCGCCTTCTGTAGTTCTGGCACGTTAGCAGCTGCAGCGAGAGGTCTGACCACACTTAGGTTTGATGCCTTTGACAAGATGTAGGTGGTACCACGGGTTTTTTTTAATCAGAAGACATGTGACAACTGGTTATTCTTCGTCTTGTGGTGTTCATCCACTGATTCCCAATGCCCAGAGCCATTAACTCAAGGGAGTCTGCAAAATGGTGATTTTCTATTTCTCTCATTTCTTCCTTTTTCACTCATCGGCTGGAATATTGTAAAAAAAAAAAAAAAAAAAAAAAGGGGGGGGGGGGGTGATGCCTTCTGTCACCTACTCTTTGGTGACCTAGTGGTACAGACCACACAGGAAAGCCAGGATAAATGGTTGTGTCTTCCCCTTTTTTTGCCAATGTCAGAGATGAACGGATGGCCTATTTTCTTTTTTAATTAAAAAGAAAATTTAACTGTCTTATTAATAAGTTAGTAAAATAGATTCACAGATACCAAAATACATCTATCTCAAGCCAGCACCATTGCTTAATGAAAAAAAACAAGACAAAACACTAAAAGAGTTCCTATCTAAATCAGAGACAATTCAAAAAGGTCCACTGACAGTGAAAATGAACATTTATTTATCCCCATTCTGGAAGTTCCGGCCAATATCATTAGACAAGAGCAAAAAATCAGAGGTATAAATTTTGGGAAAGAGGAGGTAAAATTATCGCTTGTAGGTGATATGACTGCAATCCTGAAACATATCAGAGAATCAACCCAAGACACTGCAATATGAGAACAGAGTAAAAAATTAATATGTAGGAATCAGTAACACCCACATGGAAAAACAACAGATTAGGATAACTAATGGAATAACACACCCCATTCACAAAAGCAAAAATAAGTAAATAAAATACACAGGAATAAACTTAAAAATGTAATCTCTCTATAAGGGAAAAATACTGTTTAATGTTTATTTATTTTTGAGAGAGAGCACGAGCAGGGGAAGGGCAGAGAGAGAGGGAGACACAGAATCCGAAGCAGGCTCCAGGCTCTGTGCTGACCGCGGCGCTCAAACTCACAAACCGCGGGATCATGACCTGAGCCAAAGTTGGACGCTTAACTGCCCGAGGCACCCAGGTGCCCCCAAACCATATTTCAAATGAGAAAAATTTGTGAACAGACTGTTCACAGAATAGGAAACACAGATGACGCCTAAAATGTGAAAAGATGTCCACCTTGATTCATCAAAGTGAAATTTACACCACCATAGATTTCCGTGCTATTTACGTCTCTAAGTGTCTCAGGTGGGGGCATCTAGAAGCACAGCCTGAGGTGGGGAGATGCTCATGATGGGGTTTTGGGGAGGAAGTGCTCTCAGGACAAAGGGAGCCAGGGCAGAGGATGTCTCAGGGGAGGGAAGCTGAGTGAGGATGTGGCCTCAGCCCCCAGACTGGCTTCTGCCTGATCGCACGGTGAGCCCTGGAGTCGGAATCACCCACAGGTGTGGTCCCCTTTCAAGGCAAGGAGGTGATCCTTCGTGTCCCGTGTCAATCAGTCACTTCTGGCTGCCTCTCCTCTCTGCGCCCCCACGGTAAAGAGGGAGGACCGAGGTGCTCCCTCCACTGAGGAAGGTCCGGAGAGAAAGGGCTGATGTGAGCTTTTAGGAGCCACCACCCACACGGGCTAAAGACAGAGGACCACCGGCCTGGAGAAAGGGGGTCTGGGCAGGGCACCGACTGCACCCCACTACAGTAAGTACAGCCTTGGCTCATCACATTGTATGTAAACTGAAGCATTCGAGTCACAATGAAAGATCAATAAATCCAAAACACGCTTGGACCCTCTATTCGCCCACGTCTGCCATCTGGAAGGCAGGCAGAGTCCGGGCTACAGACTTCAACAGACAGTTTTAGAGTTCCCGCCCAGCCACCGTGACATGGGAGAAGGGTCCAAGTGAAGCCTAAGTCTTTTCTTCTGCAAAACGTATAGCACTGTTCTCAAGCCCACCTTACAGGATAGCCACAAGGATTACAAGGGGCCGTATATCAACACGTACACCGCAGAGCACTGATGTGCAACAAACCGGGTAAGTTTTAGTTCTTTGTTCCTTTGCTTATGCCTGATCTAATTAAGTTTGAACTTCTTACCAAAAGAGCCAACAAATAACTAAATAAAGTCCATGCCTAATTTAATATTGCTCTGGCCCCAGAGCTGGTGTTTTTCACTCCAAAATGTCTTAACTTCCTGCCTCACGCCCTTGCACCTGTGAACCTAGAACATATTATCCACCTCAACCCTGAAGCATTTCATTCATATAAAATAAATTCAGTCTACTCGTTGGGTATTTTAAAAACAGCAGTTGCCAACATCACGTATGGCCCAGACATTATTTTAAAGGGAATTCGGATGGCTAAAATCCTCCTTCTTATAAAGCTTTGAAAATACATTCATAAAATTACATTCTAATAATTTCAATACAAAAACCTTATATACACCCTGCAAACATTTTAGAAAATACAGATTAGCAAAATAAAGAAAGCAAAAGTAATCCAAATCCCATCATGTATAAACACTCAATATTATTGTTCATGCATAGCTTTCTGGACTTTAAGTGCATAAATCATTTATCACCAGAATATATGAATACAAATCGTATCCACAGTGATTGTAATGTTTTACAAATTTTACCATTTCAGAGAGTATCAAGTCTTTCCAGGTCATTAAAAGTTTTCTAATCACATTCAAGTGGCACAGAATACCAAAACATTAGATACAGATACAAATACAGGTATAGTTCTGGATCTGTATGTGAAAAAATATATGAATAAGTATATAGGTACAAAATATATATAAAAAATTATCTACCATATACCTATAGAGAGAAATGTGTTTATACTATGTTTAAAAACAGGCTTTATTTTTTTTTATTTTTATTTTTTTAACGTTTTTTATTTATTTTTGAGACAGAGAGAGACAGAGCATGAACGGGGGAGGGGCAGAGAGAGAGGGAGACACAGAATCAGAAGCAGGCTCCAGGCTCTGAGCCATCAGCCCAGAGCCCGATGCGGGTCTCGAACTCACAGATGGCGAGATCGTGACCTGAGCTGAAGTCGGACGCCCAACCGACTGAGCCACCCAGGCACCCCAAAACAGGCTTTATTTTTAAATAACCAAATCTCATTCAGCTTTTCTAGCTTTTGTGTTCGCCATTGTGATTCAAGTTCTATGCATATTTCAAAACACAGAATGATGGTAGCTTTTGAAAATATATTTTAAATCCATTTAACAACTGCCTTTGGCACCTGCTGGGTGGAAAGCATAGGTGTTACCAAGACGGATAAGAAACGGATGCTGTCAGATTCCCCCACTGAACTCTGAGACAGCTGTGGGCACAAATAATTATTAAGAGGAGAGACAAAATGTTACGATTATTATGCCAAATGCTAGCACCACGAAAAGAAGAAACAGATCATCGTTTCTGGAGGAAAGAGAGAAGGATCAAGAAAGCCATCACAGAGGAAACGGCTTTGCACCAACATTTAATGGGGGAAGAAATATTCTGGCCGAGGGAAAACACAAGCAAAGATACAGTGAAATCAGAGCTCCAGGGAGCAAGCTCCCAGATGAAATCTCTAGCTCATTCCAAACGCTACAACAAAGCAGAGTTCTGTGAGTTGTGCTCAGTGAGAGACACCGGTGGGACAGAAACCTTTCATGACATCTTTAAGACTGTCCTTATGGTGGCAAGTTCCCCTTGGAAGGCAGCTGACTCCTCTGGCTACATAGATCTTTTCTTTGGAATAAAAAGGTATGGAGTAAGGTCACCTCTTGATAGACGCCCCGCAACTGTGCAAGCAGACTCGGTATGGGCGCGATTACCCTCCCCCTTATGCGAATAGCTCAACAGAAATGTGCTTGCTGGAATTCTCAAGCCATCCCTAAGTTCGGAGCACAACTAAAATCCCCTATTAGAGAGCCAATTTGTTGTGAGGGAAATTAAGTTATTATTGCCTCTTGAATGTCAGCTGGCAGTCTCCATCTCTGGCTGATGCCTGTAATTATACAAACAGCCTTTTGAGCACAGCCCGTATGGCAGCTGCATATGGCATTTACAGTTGTTATAATAACACAACAGCCAGCCAAGAAGCACAACACAAACGCACCTCTAACCCGCAAGTGACCTGCTAATTAGCAGCTGTGTGGGGTTAACAGAAGGAGCACATCGTATAGTGTGGTGTGTTATTAATGTAAACAGTGACCCTGGTAAATGGGAGAATGTATGCCAGGAGGAGTTTCCTCATTCCCCTGCCCGTGTTGGTCAAACAAATGAGAAAAGCATGCACTCCACAGAAAGGGCCTGTAAAATTAATAAAACGCTGCGAAGAGGGAATCTGGTGTCTCTTTCCCACACCTCTCCCCCCAAGCCCCGAAGCACAGCTTACAGAATTAGTCTTTGGGTTTGGCTATTGGGGCCAAATGGGTCCTGTCTCAGGAGCCCTGCTCTCCATCCTGGTTGCGATGGCTTCTTCTCCCGTTCCATTGGGGTCCTTTCATTTACGTTTTCCCCCCCGAAAGCTTCCTTCTGTTCCCCGGGAAGAAGTTTTGTTTGTTGCGTTTGCTTTGCTCAGGAGGCGGTGTGTATAATTACACTATTGCGGGGATGCGTAATGAAAAGCGAAATACCTCCTAATACTTCTCTTCCTCCCATCCAGCTGCTCCCAATACCAGTGTGTCTGCCTTGGTCTAGTCCCTTCTAACTCAGATTCTGCTCTAGCAGAACGTTTGAGTGCCGTTCTTAGTAACTGTCATTTGCAAAGGTCATTTACAAACAAACGTTATCGTTATCGGGTAGAACAAACAAAACAGTTGTGAAGGGCGGCTCACAGGGTCTCCTCTTACTTTCTTTTTTGTATTTGCCTCATAGCAGTAACTGTTCCTCTATTTCTTCCAAAGAATGTCAAAACTCCTCTCCTGTCTCTTGGGCAACTTACATCGCCTACAATGTCCCAAAGCGAAAGGGTGCCAAATTGGATGATCAGTAGCCATAAAAACAAATACTTACTGAGTGTGCAAGTAATTTAAATCTGGATGACATGATCAACGGTAACGGCAATATTTATTAGGCTGCGGCCATTTATAGCACTGTGCTAAACACTTTACGCAGATCATCTCATTCTGTTCTCACGGCAACTGGACTGAGCATGTTCCATTATGGTCATTTTATAGATGAGAGAATGGGGCTGGGAGAAATTCAGTGCTTGCTCAGAATCTCACGGCCCGTGGGAAAGCTGGAATCCAACCTGACCAACCCTACCCCAAAATTCCAGGGCTTCTCCACAGGTCAGTCAAGGGCTGCCTGCTCAGAGCCCTGGTTTCCTCAGATGTAAAGAAAAGGAATTCAACAAAATAATCTATAAAATATGAGGAGACTGAGAAATCTAAAAGGCAATCTCAAGAGGGTTCCACCTGTGAATCAGAAAATAAAGGCAATTTAAATGAACATTATGTGGTGTTTTGTAGTGTATCTGTTACTTACAGTTTCTTTCTTTAAGAAAATAATTTGATGAGCCCTGGATGTTGTATATAAGTGATGAGTCCCTGGGTTCTACTCCTGAAACCAATACTACACTATTATGTTGACTAACTTGAATTTAAATAAATAAATTTATTTATCGGTGGCTCGGTCGGTTAAGGTAATAAGCATCTGACTTCGGCTTAGGTCATGATCTCATGGTTCACGAGTTCAAGCCCCACTTTGGGTTCTGGTCCTGGAGCCTGCTTCAGATTCTGTGTTTCCCTCTCTGTGTGCCCCTCCCCTGCTCATGCTCTGTCTCTATCTCTTAAAAATAAATTAAAAAAAAAAAACATTTAAAATAAAAATAAAATAATTTAAGAGAAAAATAACTTGAGATTTTCCATTTGAGAGAGATCTGTCACATACTTTTTACTTCCCTTCTCTCCCCGAAGCTCATGGAAATGTCAAAGAAATAAACCCATAACTGCACAAACCAAGAGGAATGGAAGTTCTCAGGGGACAAGCACTTCCAGGATATTTCTGGATGTCAGAAACAGATGAGTGTGCTAAGTAGAGAGCTCCAGGGTAAGGAGGGGCCTGTCTTGCAGATGGATCAGTGAGAGGTCCCCAGTTTGGAGATGGTAGAAGCTGACGTGAAAGACAGTGGAGGTGGGGGTGGGGGTGGGGGAGGGGGGTCAGCAGGTGGGGAACAAGCAACTATAGGCAGGTTTAACCATAAACAGTGGTGCCATTTGCCACCCCCCCACCCTCCACACCCTGAGCCTGGCAAATCTACTTTCCTCCCACAGGAAACACACACACACACACACACACACACACACACACAAATCTGTTCTCCAAATAAATTCAGAACATTGTGCAGGAAGAGTTGATGTCACTGGGACCTCTTGGTACAGAGTAAAGCCCTTCTGATTCTGCACTTGGATGACCTTCATTTCAAAGGCAATCTGTTTCCTTCCGGGCCATGTTGAGGGGAAGCCAGGCTTCACCTACCCTGAATCTGCAAGGTGCACAGGACCTCACATCGACTCCACATAGTGATCAACATGGCTCTTCAGTCTCACATATGAACAGGCAACCAGGAATGGAACGATATATGGTTGAAAAACGGCAGCGTGGAGAAACAGAAATCACCACCACCAAGTTGCATTAAATGATCCCGACGAAGGTAATCATATTTCTTAACCTCGATTACATCCGAGAAGAAATTTATCTATTAAAACATAGGATGTTGAAAAGTGGGAAAAAAATCCAGAAAGCTGAAAAGAGTTCTTAGAAATTAAACAGAAGATTGCCTAAATAAAATGTCAATGGGAGGACTGGAGAATAGAGTAGGGTATTTCTGTAAGACAGGTTAGAAAGGCAAAGGTAGACAATGGGAAAAAAAAAAAAAAAAAAAAAAATACAACAGACTGAGGCAGCTCCACGCAGCTCAACATCTTACTAAGGAAAATTACCAGAAAAGGAGATCAGAGAATGATGAGAAAATTATCAAACATGGAATGAAAGGAACTCAAGTGAAAAAATACAAGAGTCTTCCAAATAGAAGGCTCTTGTGTAATGATCAAGACAAATGACAGCAGACCACATCTAAAAGACTATCATGAAACAAGAACAGCATGGATTTAACAAAATAAATAAAGTCTCAAAGCTTCCAGAGGAGGGGGAGAAGTCCCATCTTCCAAAAAAGAATAACAATCTGATTTCTCATGAAGACCACTGGCCATTAAAAGACACTGCCTTCAAAGCTCTGAGGACATTTTTTAAAAAACAGAACACTTGTAGACTGACAGAACAATCGAGAAAATAGTACAGAGAGTTCCCATAAACTGAGGACCCAGCCTCCTCTATTATTAGTGTCTTACAATCTTACATCAACATGGTATATTCACTACAATTAATGAACCAATATTTACACAGCTTTATTCAGATTTCCTTAGTTTCTACTGAACACTCTTTCTCTGTTCCAGGACCCCGTCCAGGGTACAACATCACATCTAGTTGTCAAGTCTCCTTAGGCTCATTTTCTCTGTGATACTTTCTCAGACCTTCCTTGTTTTTGATGATCCTAAGTTTTGAGACATACTGGTCAGATTTTTTGCAGAACGTCCCTCTAGTGGAACTTGTCTGCTGTTTTTCTCATGATTAGACTTTACAGGTTATGGGTTGGGGGGAGGAAGATCACAGAAGTCAAGTGCCATTCTCATCACATCGTATCAAACATAAATACCGTCAACATGACTAGTCATGGTTAATGCTGCTCTTGACCATCAAGCTCAGGTAGACGGTGGTCGTATTTTTCCACTGTAAAGTTACTCTTTGTTATTCTCCTTCCGTACTGTATGACGCAGAGCTCTCCATGAAGGAGTGGAGACTCACAATCCACCTCTATAAAGGCAGAGTATCTATTTGAGTTATGTAGAATATTCTGCATGGGCCCTCTGTCTATTCCTCTCCATTAGTTAATCATGTATTTATATCACTATAGATAGACTCAGGGATATTTATTTTATCTTTTGGGTTGTAATCCAATGTTACTTTATTTTTTTTGTGCAAATTGTATCAGCTTTGGGCAAAGAGCGCATTCAGTTATCTCCTATCATAATCCCCTCAATGAATACTGGCTATATTGGGGGGTTTTGTTTTTTGTTTGGAGTACTTCCCAACTTTGTGCACTACAAGATATTCCAAACTCATCTTGCCTATTTTATGCCCCGATCCTAAAATCAACCATTTCTCCATAGAACCTCACCTCTTTTATGGAAATGGTGTTAGGAACCAAGATCTAAGTGCTGGGTGTGCTCATAGTTTCTCAGGTATCATTGCTTCTAGGCTCTCTGAGTTGACAATACAAGGAAATATGTGTGTGTGTTGTAACACATGAATATACACATATCTACAAATATTTCTATATGTAAGCATCTGGGCCTATATTAAGCTAAACATGAGTTCATACTGATGTCTCTAACCATACTCTGCTGCTACATGGATTATTCCAGCCTCCTCCCCTTGCCTGTCAGCTACCACACCCACAGTGGGAAAACTGGCTCCCACCATTTTCCATCCATTTATTTAATCTGTCAACTTCAGTATACATGTATACAGTATCAGAGTTGTTCACTCATACACCCATGGGAAACAACTTTATCGCCTGGAGTATGGTACTTATGTGCAGTTCTTTTTGCCTTCAGAATTTCAGATTCCATTCATTCCCAGAGTTAGTTAGATCAGCACTTTTTCCTCTGGTTGGACTGCTTTTCATTTTGCAAATGTGAAATTCACTGTGTATTGTTACAGTCTATGATTTTGACAAATGCATACCATCTCGTATCTATCACTACAGTATCATACCACACAGTTTCCCCACCCTAAAAAATCCCCTGTGTTTCGCCTATTCAATCCTCCCCACCTTTCACTCCTCTGACATAGATCAGAATGATAGAGGTGGACAGAACGAAGAAAATAGATTAAGAGTCTGTTCCATGCAGCTTAACATCCTACTAAGTAAGTTTACTAGGAAAGAGAAGAGAGAACGAAAGAAAATGATCAAATACAGAATGAAACACAGAGATGGAAAAATACAAAGGTCTTCAGAATATAAAAGGCTCCAGTATAATGATCAAGATAAATGACAGCAGACTACATCCAAAAGATTGTCATGACACAAGAACAGCATGGATTTCTCACCATTAAATATAATGTTAGCTTTGGGTTTAGGTTTTTTTGTAGATATTCTTTATGAAGCTGAAGTATTTCTCCTCTATTCCTTGTTTGCCAAGAAATTTTTATCATGAGTAGGTAGATTTTGTTAAATTCTTTTTTTGCCGTTGACATGATCAGATGATTTCCTTTAAGTTTGCTTATTTTAAGAGAGACGGGGACAGTGCAAGTGGGGGTAGAGGGGAGAGAGAGAGAGAGAGAGAAAGAGAGAGAGAGAGAGAGAGAGAAAGAGAGAGAGAGAGAGAGAGAGAGAGAGAGAGAGAGAGAGAGAGAGAATCTCAAGCAGAATTTGGCCTATCTTGATGAATGCTCCATGCAAGCTTGAGAAGAGTTTGTATTCTGCTGTTGTTGAGTGGAGTTCTCTAGAAATGTCAATTAGATCAAGTTGATTGATGGTGCTGTTTGTTTCAATTATATCCTTATTGATTTTCTGCCTCCTTGATATATCAATTACTAAAAGAGTTGACGTCCCCAATTATCATGGTGGAGTTATCTATTTTCTCCTTCCAGTTTTTCATTTTTTTAAAAATTTTTTTAAATGTTTATTTATTCTTGAGATAGAGTGTGAACAGGGGAGGGGCAGAGAGAGAGGAAGACACAGAATCTGAAACAGGCTCCAGGCTCTGAGCCATCAGCACAGAGCCCAATGCGGGGCTCGAACCCACAAACTGTGAGATCATGACCTGAGCTGAAGTCGGACGCTTAACCAACTGAGCCACCCAGGCACCCCCCAGTTTCTTGGTTTTTGCTTCAAATAGTCTGAAGGTCTGTTGTTAGGTTAAGGATTAGTTGTGTCTTCTAGGAGAGGTGACTCCTTCCTTGTCAGGTCACCGTCTTTACCCTGATAATTTTTCTTTTTCTGAAATCTGCCTTGTCTGAAATTAATACAGTTAAATTCCCTCTGGTTTCTCTAAGAAAGTCTTTATTCCTCCTTAATTTTTAAAGAATAATCATCTCTGGGTATAGAATCCTAGGTTGGTGGATTTTTTCTTTCAACACTTAAAATATTTCATTTTTTTTTTTCTTAAATGGAAAGAAGTCCACTGTAATAGTTTTTGTTCCTCTATAGGTAAGATGTTTCCTCCTCCCTGGTTTTTTTCAAGATTTTTCTTTATCTTTGGTTTTTCTGCATTCTCCAGACTTGGGGAAGCAGCCTGTCCCAAGACCTCAATTTCCTAATGGAACAAGAAAACTCATGATTTTCAGTGCGTTCAGCTATTTTGTTATAAACACAAGATGACTTTTTATTTATTTTTAAATATAACTTATTGTCAAATTGGCTTACATACAACACCCAGTGCTCATCCCAACAACTGCCCTCCTCAATGCCCATCACCCATTTTCTCTCTCCCCCACCTCCATTCACCTTCAGTTTGTTCTCTGAATTTAAGAGTCTCTTGTGGTTTGCCTCCCTCCCTCTCTGTTTGTATCTCTTTTTTCTCCCACCCCTCCCCCATGGTCTTCTGTTAAGTTTCTCAAGATCCACATATGAGTGAAAACATAGGATATCTGTCTTTCTCTGACTTATTTCACTCAGCATACCACCTTCCAGTTCCATCTACGTTGCTGCAATTGGCATGATTTCATTCTTTCTCATTGCCAAGTAGTATTCCATTGTATGTGTAAACTACACCTTCTTTATCCATTCATCAGTTGATGGACATTTGTGCTCTCTCCATAATTTGGCTATTGTTGAAAATGCTGCTATAAACATTGGGGTACAAGTGCCCCTGTGCATCAGCACTCCTCTATCCCTTGGGCAAATTCCTAGCTATTGCTGGGTCGTAGGGTAGCTCTATTTTTAATTTTTTGAGGAACCTCCACACTGTTTTCCAGAGCAGCTGCACCAGTTTACTTCCCACCAACAGTGCAAGAGGGTTCCCGTTTCTCCACATCCTCGCCAGCATCTATAGTCTCCTGATTTGTTCATTTTAGCCACTCTGACTGGTGTGAGGTGATATCTCAGTGTGGCTTTGATTTGTATTTCCCTGATGATGAGTGACACTGAACACACAAGATGACTTCTAAGCTCTTTAAATTTGGGGGTTCAAATCAGAAGTCCAGGCTATTTATTTTGAACCTTATTCAATACCCAAGCAAACCATCAGTCAAGTTTGAGAGCAAAATAAGGACATTTTTAGATGAGGATGGACTAAAAAATGTCCAACAATTGAGTTCTTTAATGAAATGATATAGAGAACACAGAAACAAAATACTGGAAGCCATCAGATCTAGGAAATAGTGGATTCACCTAGAAAACAGAGATGGGAGATCTCAGGATGACAGCTGGAGAGTCACTGGACCGTGGGGGAGCAGAAGGTTCCAGGGTCTCCAAAAACGGCCATGAAGGAAGTAGATCCCTTACCGATATGAATGACAGGCTAGATAATTTGCGACGGTTATGAGGACACACCATTCTCTGGTCAACAGGGGAAAATCAAGGCAATCAGAAATTCTGGTACAGGGCTGGGGATTGTATAAGAAAGTCATGGTTGGGGCGCCTGGGTGGCTCAGTCGGTCGAGCCTCCGACTTCGGCTCAGGTCACCATCTCGCGGTTCGTGAGTTTGAGCCCCGCATCGGGCCCTGTGCTGACAGCTCGGAGCCTGGAGCCTGCTTTGGATTCTGTGTCTCCGTCTCTCTCTGCCCCTCCCCCACTCATGCTCTGTCTCTCTCACTCTCAAAAATGAATAAATGTTAAAAAAAATTTTTTTTTTTAAAAACGAAGGTCATGGTTGATTTCTGATTCCAGCAATAACCTGAATAACCACACAGCAACAAAATACCTTATAGTGATCATTTTACATGTGTGTTCCTGAGCTGGCAAGAAAACAAGGAAAATCCTTAGAGGTCAAATTACAGAGCTAATGCATGAATCCAGTCAAGTGAGCTCTGAAGCTGCTGACTGCCCAATCGCCATTCACATCACTCCGTTACCCAAATACTCCCTTTTTACAATTGTCCAGGGAAAAGAAACTAGGTCTAGGAATGTGTTTCCTTCCCACAGAATGTCCCTCATCTGACAAAGAGTTGGCACAAAAATTCCTGTGGATCTGGGACATCTTCAGTGAAAGGGAGAATCAGGAAGAAAACCAACCAAACAAAAGTGACTGAAATCTACCCGACTAAAAGAGACACCAACGTACCTATCATTACCTTGTCTCTGGGTGAAGGAAAAAAAAATCTCTGGGGCGCCTGGGCGGCTCAGTGGATTAAACACCCTACTTCGGCTCAGGGCATCATCTCACCATTCATGAGTTTGAGTCCCCCATCGGACCCTGTGCTGACAGCTCAGAGCCTGGAGCCTGCTTCCAATCCTGTGCATGTCTCCCTCTCTCAAAAATAAATAAACAGTAAAAAATGTTTTTAAAAAACATCTCGCTTCATAATTTGCAACTGTAAGCTGGCTTTTACATGGATTTGAGGTCGAACTAATGCTGTGGGAATACTCTAAAGCCAAGCAAGGTAAATATGAAGTAAACTGAGAAGTCAGTTGAAAGTGATTCCGGGGGGGGGAAAAAAAGAAAGAGGAAAAGAAAGAGAAAAGGAAAAAGAAAAGGAAAAGAAGGAAAAAGAAAAAAAGGAAAAGAAAAAAGAAAAAGAAAAAAGAAAAAGGAAAAGCAATTCCAGGAATTTACAATGCCTCCAGGCAGGATCAAACACAATCTTTTTCAGAGCCACTGTCCTTAATGTAGACCTCAAAGAACTCCTACAATCCTACTGATAAATTTCCAATGAATACAAGCTCTCAATAAAAGCAAAGCAAAACAAACAAGACATAAAGACAAAGCATACAAGGAGAAAGACATCATAACTGAGAATAAGCCAATAAAAAACAAAGAGCAGTGTTAGACTTGCAAAGACTCCAGAAGTTGTTTTTATTAGACACAAAATATGTGTAAGAATGTCTAAGATGATTGTAGAAGAAAGAAGGAATTTTAAAAAGTTAAGAGTAAGGAACAAAGGACTAATAACAATGACCAGAAGAAGGATAATAAAAAAGAATCAGCTAGAACTTACGTAAGTGAAAAGAAAATACCCTCATGTGTTACTTGACTGTGAACTGAGAGCGCTATTTGGGATTACTACAGGTCTATAAACTTTGGGCACAGGAATTTTTGCCATGAGACATGCCAAATTAAGTTTAATGGGGGCTTGATGGAAGCAGTGGAAACAGTAAGTGAAACACCTAGTCAGCACATTCAGGAAAGCTGGGTTCGGTTCGAGCCAAGCAAGTTTCTAAGAAGCTGTCAGGGCCATCGACCTGGTTTATTGCTTTATTCCAGGGCTTCTCTGGCGAAGGCAGCAACAATTCTCTGGCTCCAGCTCCAGCATTCCACCCACTGGTGGCGCCACCAACTTCCCAGTGCCGGTAGCTTTCCACCATCACCTCCTGGGCTGCTTTCCAGACCTGCACGGCCAACTCATTTATCATCTGGGCCCCTGGAGTTCAAGAGCGTTCTCCAGTCCTATCTCCATCATGTTTCCTATCTCAATGACGTGACCTCCCCCGGTTGCTCAAGTTGGAAAGCTGAATCTTCCTTGTCTCCCCTTTTCCTCCTCCCCTCACCCTCCCTAAATAATAAATCACTCCAATGCAATCAATTATACTCCACCTTAAAGAAGAAATGCAAAAATCAATGATGTCTTTCTTTCTCGTTCTCACGGACATACGGTAGCTCATCATCCCACTGAGGTTTCTCCAGGAAGTATCCTTTCAGTCCACGGTCACTTCACCTCCCTTGCCTTTTGTTTCATGATCCCTCACGTGTGCCAGCCCCTTCCAAGGCTTGGAAGGAGCCCTGGTTCGACATTCTTAGGGCCATGTGATTTCGAACATGTTCAAAGGTAAGATGCTTTCACCACAGTTGGTTAAGACTATTGTCTCTCTATTCCAACACCCCACACCTGTCGCATTTCCCCTTGAGGCAGGTGGTGCTGGGCACAAAAGCCCAGAAGCAGGGCTGAATGACCCGGGTTGGAGTTTAGTGGGATCTATGTACACGGTCTTCCGTCACTTCCACACAGGAGTGAGTTATTGCTTACGGCCCCCATATAAGAATGACTTCCAGAAACACTCTGTGCCTACTCTCCTGGAATCATGACATAAAGCCACCAGAGACAACCTGAATAATTAGAGTCACCGATTCAAGAGTTTTTATCTTAGTAACTGCACAAGAAAATCTGATATGCCATGTCAAAATCTTATAGCTCACAGGGGCGTCTGGGTGGCTCAGTTGGTTGGGCCTCCGACTTCAGCTCACATTATGATCTCCCGGTTTGGGGGTTCAAGCCCCGCATCAGGCTTTATGCTGACAGCTCAGAGCCTGGAACCTGCTTCAGATTCTGTGTCTCCCTCTCTCTCATTCTCTCTCACAAATAAACAAACATTAAAAAAAGGTTTTTTTAATCTTACAGCTCATACTATGTGAAATAAACCTTCAGAGGTTTTCTCAAATTTGACAAACCAACCTAAAAATCTATGTAAGACTGCCAATAAACCATAAGGACGAAAGAAAATCCTACATTCATGATAATAAATAAAATTTCCATTAAGCACATTGAAGGAACAACTAAATATCTTCTAGTTCTGTCAAAAGCAAGCGATGTTACAAAATTCCCATACGAAGAGGTGAATGATTACCGTATGAAGAGGGCTGATGTCTACAAACGTAGGGGGGAATCTTTTACAGAAATGTGTGGGCAATAAATTAATTAAATGGGTCATTTTTCTGGACATTGTGATTGTTCTCAGCATTTTTAAACTTGTAATTTGTGGTGTTTTCTTTTCTCATTTTACTTAATTTTTTAAGTTTATTTTGAGAGAGAGACAGAGCAAGTGGGGGAGGGGCAGAGAGCGGGAGAGAGAGAGAAAGAATTCCAAGCAGGCTCTGTGCTGCCAGCGCAGAACCCAATGCGGGGCTAGAACTCATGAAACCATGAGATCATGACCTGAGCAGAAACCAAGAATCGTCCGCTCAACCCACTGAGCCACCCAGGCGCCCCTTTTCTCATTTTAAACAAATATTCGCGGGGCGCCTGGGTGGCTCAGTCAGTTAAGCGTCCGACTTTGGCTCAGGTCATGATCTCGCAGTCCATGAATTCGAGCCCCGCGTCGGGCTCTGTGCTGACGGCTCAGAGCCTGGAGCCTGTTTCAGATTCTGTGTCTCCCTCTCTCTGACCCTCCCCCGTTCATGCTCTGTCTCCCTCTGTCTCAAAAATAAATAAACATTAAAAAAATAAAAAAATTAAAAAAATATTCGCTTTTGTACCTAATTTTGCATTAAAAAAAAAAATTCATACTATTTTATTCTTAAAAAGAGACCCCCGAATTGTATATGCATAAGGCTCCAGAAAACCCGGGCACACCACTGCTGTCAGCAGAGTGACTGTTTCCAAATACAAATTTAGTTAAGTCACCCCTCTTACCTCCAGCATAAAAATCCAAAATTCCATAGTGTCCTCTCTAGTGACTCATGATCACAGTCTGTCACCCATTCCGGTTTCAACCTACCACCCGATCGCCTAGATCGCCTCCATATACTCCAGACACTATGCCGCTTAGCGTCAGCACCGTGACATGCCTTGCGCCCCTGCATCGGTGTGCACGCGGGGCACACTCAGCCTGGCTTTCCTTAGCCCCAGCCTTTCCTCCTCACTGGGATCTTCGCTAATTAGCCTATAAGCCAGCGCCTCTTAATCTATAAGCAGCACGTCCTTCAATGCTGTTCCCCACAACATTTTCCTCACATGATGGACATTCATCCTGTTCGTCAACATTTCCCTTACTTGGTTTTACTGGCATTTTCGTTTTAGGTTTTCCTCGGGAGACTCTAGACTGAGAGCAGAGATCCTAATCGTCTCACTTAGTGTGTATGCCTAGCATACAGTTGGTGCTCAGTGACTATTTACTGAATGAATGACGAGTCAGATAGTAGCATCGAGAAAAGCAGACGGTTAACTGGAGTCAAATGAGGTTTATTTCAGGAGGAGTTTCTGAGCGGCAATTGGAGATAAACTGAATAACCAGTGGGCCAAGTCGTTTTGATTTTGCTACATGCCCCAATGGCATTAAAGAAATGCTGCGGGGGAAGGGAGGGCACCTGGGTGGCTCAATCGGGTGAGCATCTGACTCTTGGTTTTGGCTCACGGTTTGTGGGATCGAGCCCCGCACTGGACTCCGTGCTAAGCATGGAGTCCGCTTGGGATTCTGTCTCTGCTCCTCCCCCCTCAAAAAAAGAGAAATAAATGCCTGGAGAGTATCATTTATACTATTCAATAGAAATGCCTATGTGCCAAGGTACATACTGGAAAGAAAGAGCCTAGTTATAGGAATAAAGAAGACACACCAACAAATGGAAAACCAACAGATGGAAAAGAAAGAAGGGAGGGAGGGAGGGTAGGGACAGACGAACGAAAGAACAAGGTGAAAGGAGCAAGGAAGGAAGGAAGGAAGGAAGGAAGGAAGATTATTATAGACGATAAGAAAACCCAGATAGCTCCTCAAGCAAAATTGTTTCTTAACTATAAATCATGAGGATTTCTGACTACCAGAGATGATGCCCACACGCATGCATATATATGCATATAATTAATATGCAATTACTAACAATTCATGCTATAATTCATATGTCATGCAATAGATAATACAGATATTCAGAAAAATGATAAGGTCGTCTCTTCTGGCATATCCAGAACTGTTTAGCCAACAAAAAATAAATGGGGATGAGGCATAGAAGGAAAGTCTGCCGTATCCCTTTTTCACCAAGCACATGCATGTGCACACAGGTACACACACACCCTCACTTGCTATGTCCATATAACTATAAAATAAGCAATAATTCTCCTGTCCATATAATCCAGACAGTGTATAGGTTAGTTGGAGAATATGGCTGGGCATATAAGCATGGTCAGGGGGCAATACATATATATGTGTGTGTGTGTGCACACGCGCACGTATAAATGGCTGTGATTAACAAATTCCTAAAGAAGAGAAAATATGGGGCAAATGGACCAACGTAAGCATCCTATTGCCTACTGAACATAAAAGTTTCAGTTTTGATTCTATCATTCACTCCTGGGTGGTTCTGAAAATTCTCAGCTCTTCCCAAGGGCAAATGATGGCTTTAAAATTAAGTCATGGCTTCTGGGCGAAGACCAAATCCAGAGCACTGCCAGGAAACATTAGAGATGAATCTAATGGCATGAATATGAAATATTTTCTTAAGACCTCAGAAGGATTACAGATGGTGTTCTGGGAGCATGTGGGTGGCTCAGTCGGTTGAGTATCTGACTCTTGATGTTGGCTCAGGTCATGATCTCAAGGATCGTGAGACTGAGTCCAGCGTCAGGCTCTGCACTGACAGCATGGAGCCTTCTTGGGATCCTCTCTATCCTTTTATCTCTATCTCTTAAGTAAAAAATTTTTGAAAAATGATGATCTGGACCATTCAGTCAGAAAAAAAAAGCCCTCTAAAGAGATTAAGGGGATGCCTCAGTTTCTCTAAAACAACCAACAGGGCTTGTATTAACTCAGAGAGATTTGAGGGTGTGATGTTATATCTACTGGAACGTACCTCAAGAAGATTTACTGAAGATGCAGGGACTAATTAAGAGACTGATCTATGCAGACACATCGCCCGTTTGGACTGAAGGAGACAAAAATGGTAATAAGTGAAAAGAGGGCTTTGGGCCCGTGGAATTCTCCTGGCAGGAACGAGAGAGAGGCTGTGTCAGATACATAGATATGTGACCTTTCCTGAAAAAGGAATGATAACTCAGAATGGAAAGCCTTGAAGAAAGAGCCAAGAGCCTTGGGAAGGGTTCCCAGGCCTTAAGACCTAATCAAAGAACTTCCACTTTTCCCTGTGGTATCCCAATTACCAGAGACCCATAATTCCTCTGTGCCTCTTCAAATGGAAATGCCTACTGCATTGACATAGGCGTGTCTTGCTTTTATCTGTTGGGCACGTGAGCGGGCAGATAAATGGTCTCTCTAGTTTCACACACCTACAGACCAACAGTAACTAGACTCAAGGAGCAGGACTTAAAAATTATAATCCGGGAAGTTCATAAACACCTGGGCCTGGTTTAGATGATGATGTTTTTAGACTTTGAGGTGATCCCATAATGAGCCTATACTTCACAGGATGTCGGGAGAAGGTAAGTACATTTCGTGTGGAAGGAACCAGAAGCCTGGAAAAGGAAGGGTCTAAGACGACTCCTGAGGATCCCTGCCTCTTTGTACTCACACCTTTATGTAATCCCTTTCCCTCGAGTGTGAGCTGAATGTCTTGATTCACTGCTAACAAACAGAATATGGCAGAAGTGATGGGTACACTCTCTTTCTCACTCTCAAATCTACCTGGGGAAGTCAGCTGCCATGTCATGAAGTCCTATGAAGAGACACGTTGTGAGGGACAATGGCCCAGCAACAACCAAGTCAACTCAGAAGTGGACCCCACACTCCTCCCGTTAAGCCATCTTAAGAGACCACAGACCCAGCCATCAGCTTGATTCAACCTCATGCAAGACCTTGAGCCAGAGGCACCCAGTTAACCCATGATCACATTCCTGACCTATTAAAAACCATGAAATAAAAAATATCTGTTGTTTTAAGCCTCTAGATGTGAGGATAGTATGTTACATTGCAATAGATAATTAACAGATATTTAGAAAAATGGCAAGACCATCTCTTCTGGCATATCCAGAAGAGCTGTATAGCCAACAAAAAATAAATGGGGAAAAGTATAGAAGGAAAAGCCATACCCCTTCTTCACCAAGCACATGAATGTGCACACACATACACACACACACATCCTTACTATGTCCATGTAACTATAGAAGTAGCAATAATTCTCCTGTCCATATAACCCAGAGGGTGAATAGGTCAGTTGGAGAATATGACTGGGCATAGAAGCATGGTCAGGGAACAATGAGTCAAGGAACGTTTTGCTCTGGGACAAATGAAGAGAAGGTATAGCTGTCATGAGTGGAAAGGAGAGTGAAAAATGGAAAGGAGAGAAAGAGGGAAGAAAACTACCCTGGTTGAATATAAAGGCCACAACATCAAGAGCTGAGGTAAAATGCCATAGAAGAAATTTCAAGAAACACTTTCTAGAACATTCCATGCATCGTGTGCCTTAAATTGGTACAACAATCTTCTAGGGCACTGTCAGCAAAAAGGTGGACAGTGAAGCATTGAAACCAGGCTCAATGTTTCGTTCCTTGAGGCATAGTTACGCACCAAGAATTCCAGGGGATATCGCTGACTTTTGGGGGACAGCAAAACTTCCAAAGTGGGAAGTATCTTGGGGGAACATTGCGTTTGAGTCACTGGATGGGTAAAGACTATGAAGCCTAGGGAACTGAAGTTATAGACCCACGTCCTCACGGCTAATGAGGGGCAGGGCTGGACAAGAGGATTCCTTGCTCCCGGTGACCTACTTTTCACAGGATCACTCGAGCAGGATCACTGATTTGTGAGAAAAGACATTTTTAGCAGCAAAGGGAACATCAGGAGACCAGTTGTTAAAAATGGAGCACGCAGAGTGATTGCCCACATTATAAAGAGAAGAAAAAAAAAAAAAACTATAATTGCCGGAACCAGGAGGGTAGGAATAGCAGGTATTAAAACCCAATTTTACTATTCTATTGATTTCAAACAAAAATACAGAAGCAGGATGGGTTTCCCCAGAGATGCTGGCATTCAGGCTATGTGATCACTGGTATAAAGTAACCCATAAAGTAAATATTCATTTTGCACCAATTAGAAGAGAACCGATTTTCACTGCAATCTGTCAAAAAAAAAAAAGAGCGAGAGAAAGAGACTAAAATTCAGCGTTAGTTGCCGTTAGCTATAAATATTGGCATTCTGGAAACTATGCCAATGATTGATACAGCAAAGCCCCAAACTGGAATGTGCTTGGGATGCTTAACATATTCTGTGGCTTTGCTCATTACTTCAAGGAAATGGTCAGCACATTCTAAGCAAATGGCTCATAGAGACGCGCGTTCAGAATTCCTTTGGGTTTGGCTGCTATTTGTAAACTGCCTCCGTGTTTGTGAACGCTTGTATGTGTCTGTGTGTGTTCGCGGAGGACAAGGTGCAGATCAGAAAGGATGGGGACGCTCTTGCCAATACTCAGAGGCAGGCAGATGTTGAACTTGAGACCAACACCATAGCCCTCTATTTTACAGTCCCAAATGGAGAGATATGGTTGAAGTTTAGCAATGGCATTGGTGAGCTGCCAGATTTCTGAGCCACGGATAAAAAATCCATGTGTTTTGTTTTGTTTTTGTTCAGACAGACCTTCTCAATGGGGTTCCAAAATCCACAAAAACAGTTCAGAAAAATTTCCTGAGGAGCATCCTCATATTAAAAGCCTGCAGGTTACTGAAATAAGTGAATAGATTTCAGGTGGCCCAAGTGTCTTTACTATTAGTCTCATGTCACCAGACAAGACACTCTGAAATAATGCTTCTCCATGCCCTTTGCAGAAGCCCATTTTGTTTGACCGCAGACACTGAATTTCTGCAAAGATGGAACAAGAGCCAGCCATCTGGAACATTCTAGAAGCCCATGCTTCTCCCAAAGGGTCAAAAGACACACAAATACTAGTGAAATTTATCAACCAGGCTACCACTTTGGGCCCCCCAATGTTTATTTACTATTTAGCACCTCACTGTTCTCAGAATCAAAGCCTTAACACCAGGCTGAAAAGAGAAGAAATTGCTGGGGAGGAAGATCATCATAAGACGAATCTGAACAGAAAACATGAAACCTTAAAACTCCTATAAATATGCTGGATAGCAAAGTCAAGACAAAAATGAAAGGGAATGAGAACCTGCCTTCTGCACTCCATGCACAAAAAACAATTTCAAGTGGGAGACAAGTCTAGGGTGTATTTCACCGTCTTGTGAACATTCCGAACAGGGGCTCAGACAAGGTTTGAAGCAGGATTCATTTGACAGCTTTTGCAGTGGGTAAAATACCTTTAATCAATTAGAAAGGCAAAGCCATGTGGGTACATACACAAAATGCAGATGTGCAGAAATAAATACCATCCCGGGCTGGCCCAGGGCCAGGTAAACACGTGACCTAAAAACTTTCGTCATTTTAGCGGGCTCAAGTCTGGAAAAGTGATTAAGTATCTAAACGCAAGTGTCACTGCTCTGTGCTCCCCCACGGGATGGTGGGAGAGAAAGGAAGGCTCTTATATCCTAATTAAAAGTCCAAGCTTTTGCCCCATGGAATGCAAAACGCCTTTGGATACAGGAAACTGTTCTTTATCCAGCTACACTCATAAAGCTGTCAATAAGGTGAGAAAGTGGCCTTGATGGTGTGGAAAAAACCACTTCTTTGAAAGCACTGGCTGCTAATAAAAATCTTTTCTGTTCAATGAAGTCCAACAAATCATCGAGGATCATATAAATAGCAAATTTAACAGCAAATTAGCAAGGCTTATAAAATATATGACCACTTAGGCAGCCAGGAAAGCTAAAAATCAAGGTTGGAGAATTACTAGTTTATGGTTAAAAGATTTTTTTTTCTTTTTATGCTTTTCATTGGAAGACTTTAAAACTGTATTTTTGAATGAGTACACTACCTTTAAGAGGAGATGTAATTAAGCTAGCTGCTTTTTCGAGGGTCAGGGCCTCTCATACTTGATAGCCACCAGAAAAACGAGTAATGATTTGCTCACTGTGAGGGATCAGGGCACTCCAGCCTAGCCATAGCTGGAATATCACCTTCTGATTACCTACTAGTGGGTGGTAGATGGGTATAAAGATTTAGCCGCTGCAGTTATGAGGGGGGGGGGGGGGGGGAGATATCATCTCCACAGACCCTAATGCGTCCAGAGAAATAAAATAGTTGTTTCCCTTTATAAAACCGACGACTTAAAAGATTCTGATAAAACTAGGAGCCAAAGTTTGCTTTGAAGAAGTCATTGATGCTACTAACATTTAGCCTGTACATTCTCAACTGTTTTCTCTCTCCGTCATAAGGACTGTCACTAACTGTGTCCGAAACACACACAGGTACTAAACTGGAACATTCCTGATGTTTCATGGAAGGTTATGCGGACTCTGCTGAAAGTAAATTCTCAGAGCTGGTAACTTTGCAATACAAAGTCCCTTCCACCAAATTCTGGCTCACACAACCCCCTGCTGGGCTCGGAGACATTTTCAGGAACACGGAAAAGGGAGAAAAAAAAAAAAAAATCCAGTACTTTTGGAGTTTCCATCTTTACTATTAGAAGAAGTGACATGTTTAAGATTTCTTGGGGCGCCTGGGTGGCTCAGTCGGTTAAGCGCCCGGCTTCGGCTCAGATCGCATCTTGCAGTTCGTGGGTTCAAGCCCCATGTCGGGCTCTGCGCTGACAGCTCAAAGCCCGGAGCCTGCTTCAAATTCTGTCTCCCTCTCTCTCTGCCCCTCCCCCGCTTGCGCTCTCTCAAAAATAAACGTTAAAAAGAAATTTTTTTGAAATAAGACTATTTCTTGCCTGGTTATCTTAAGCTATTGCTATGTATTCCAAGCTTTAGTTTCTAAGAATGCTTTCTCAAGAACGTTGGAAGGAGGACAGCTGAGAATAAACATCCCGTGCTTTTTCTTCACCTCCCTACCTCTTAAAAATTGAAGAAAGCAATTATCGGAAAAAAAGAGGAGGGAGGGGGCTGTGTGTTCTTCTCAAGCACTGAAACAAAAAAAGAGTATCTTCTGTTTTCTGCAGAACTGGATTATCATCACTGGAAGCGGGGGAGACAGACAGGAGGGGACCATGGAGGCTCCAGAGGACCACTGTCCAGCAGAAACATGATGCAATACACCAACGAGCAGCACATATGCAATTTTAAAATCTCTGGCAGCCATATTTTTTTTTAAAACAAAACGTTGTTGAAATTACTTTTAATATATTTAACCCAATCTAGCCAAAGTATTATCACAGCAACACGTGATCAGTTTATAAAAATCATTAATAAGATCATTTACGTTATTTTTTTGAACTAAGTCTTCAAAATTCCGTGTGTATTTTGTATTTACAGTGCATCTCAATTTGGACTAGCCACCTGTGGGTACCAGTTACCATACTGGGGGAAATAAGTTTATAGGACAAGTTCAAGCACACCAAACAGGGACCAGGGATACAAGGCTTTTCCCTAAAGCAGCTTCTGCACGAATTCAGTAATACATGTTTCTGAACTCCCGAGGGTCTTCCTAATGTTGCAGGGACCCCCGCCCCCCAAATCTATTCCCTATGCATCAGGAAGATCTGGCAACACTATTTGTTGAAAACATAAAATCACATTCAGAAAAATTGTTTCCTCCTACATCTTCCCTCTGGATACCTCCACAAACACACGTACGCTGCCCCCTCATTTTAATAAATATAAAGAAGATGGGGCACCTGGGTGGCTCAGTCGGTTGGGCGTCCTACTCTCGATTTTGGCTCAGGTTACCATCTTGCAGTTCATGGGTTTGCACCCTGCTCTGGGCTCTGTGCTGACACAGCATGGAACCTTCCTGGGATCCTCTCTCCCCCTCTCTTCCTGCCCCTCCCTTGCTGTCTCTCTCTCTCAAAATAAATAAACTTTTAAAAAACACATATACGTACAAAGAAATTACATAAAGACCCAATTTCCCCGCAAGTATTTATTCGATAATACAATAATTATCTTTTTAAAAAGAAAAGGAAAAAGAATGACTGAATATGACAATTCAACACATATACTGAGAACCTATCAGGAGCCCAAAAATTGTGATAAGTGCTAAAAGAGATTCAGAAGAAAGAAATGCCCACTAGGAGAGCCACCTTTGGTTGGAGGGAAAAAAAGGCACACACAAACACATAGTTAAATAATAAAGCAAATGAGAATGTAATTAACCACCAGAATGAAGGTGTGAAGAGTTAAGGCCAACCACCAAGTTAAAAGGGAACAAACAGCCCATGCAAGGACTGCCCTCACTTCTGATACCGACTGCAAATTCAGGGAATGTCTTGGTTCAGGCTGCTGCAACAAAAATACCACAAACTGGATGATTTTTTTTTTTTTTAAGTTTTTTTTTAATGTTTATTTCTGAGACAGAGACAGAGCATGAGCAGGGGAGGCGCTAAGAGATGGAGAGACACAGAATCTGAAGCAGGCTCCAGGCTCCGAGCTGTCAGCACAGAGACCGACGCGGGGCTCGAACTCAGACCGCGAGATGGTGACCTGAGCTGAAGTCGGATGCTCAACCGACTGAGCCACCCAGGCGCCCCCAGACTGGATGATTTAAACAACAAACATTTATTTCTCACAGTTTTGGAGGCTGAGAAGTCCAAGACCAAGGTGCAGGCAGATTCAGTGTCTGGGGAGGGCTCTTTTCCTGGGCAGTTGACAGCTGTCTTCTCACTACATCATCACATGGCAGAAGTGGCGAGGGAGCTGAGATCTTTTTTTATAAGGGCATCAGTCCCATTTAGGGGGTTTCACCCTCATGATGTAAGAACCCCCCAAATGTCCCAGCTCCTTATATCAACACTTGGAGGTCAGAACGTCAACATATAAATTTTGAAGGGGATGCAAACATTCAGTCCATAAAAGGGGGCCCCCAAAACCACTTTCAGTTTTAATAATTCACTAAAAGAACTCACTGAACTCACAAAAGCTATTTACTCACGGTTATGCTTAATTATAGGGGAAGGACGCAAATTAAAATCAGCCAAGGAAATGGACACACAGGGCAGAATCCAGGAAATTTCCAAATGCAAAGCCTCCAGTCATCCCTTCCCTGTGGAGTCATGGACAGTGTTAACTCCTCCCGGTCACTGTGAGTGACAATATTCAAAGAGTACTGCCAATCAGGGAAGTTCACCCCAGGCTTTGGTGTCCAGAGTTTTTATTAGGACTCAATCCCATACTACCTGCATGGCTGACCCCTAGTGTTCAGCCCCTTCCAGAGGTTGGGTTAATGCCTATAGTCTCCAGTCCCTCCAGATGCCAAAACTGATCCCACATGGCCCAAAAGCCCCAACATGAACCACATTGTAGAATGAGCAGTGCCAAGGCCCCCAGGGAAACAAAGACAGTTCTATGCAGCAGAATATTCCAGATGCCTAGAGATCATCTCCCAAAAGCTTTGTGGACAAAAGCTAGACATCTCTTTGGATCAGGTTAATTCATCACTAACTAGACAGAGGGTACAGAGGTTGTCAGAATATAGAAAGATCAGTGTGGACAAAGTATTGGAAAGAGTAAGGGATTTCTATTCAGTACTTCAAACATCACAATGAATTGAATACTAATAAAAATGGAGACATTTCAGGGGCACCTGGGTGGCTCAGTCAGTTAAGCGTCTGATTCTTGATTTCGGCTCAGGTCACGATCTCCTGTCTTTGTGACTTCACGCCCCACCTTGACTCTGCAGAGCCTGCTTGGGATCCCCTCTCTCTCTTTCTCCCTCTCTGTGCCCCTCTCCAGCTCGCACTCTCTCAGTCTCTCTCAAAATAAATAAACCTAAAATAAAAAACTATTTAAAAATGGAGAAGTTTCAGAGAACCTTGATCAGGGGAGCAGGAAAATGCCCAAATAAGAGTGTTTTTGGAAGATTAGTAGGATTATGAAATTCGCGTCTCTTTCTCTCTCTACTCTCTTCCTAAGGTATTATATCCAGTCTCATGTTTTTAAATGAGTTGGTAGGTAGTGCTCTAAGTTGTATCTTTAGACTTGAACCCTATCTGAAGCTCCAGGCCCATACGACCTACAGTCTATCTGACGTTTTCACTGGGCTGTCAAATGGGCATCTCAACATGCCCCAAGTGAACCTATGATTTTCCCCGGCTCCTGTCCACCTCCCTTGTCACAGGATGGCACCACAGGTGACCCAGTTACTCAAGCAAAGACATCAGGACTATCTTTACTTCCTCTTCCTCTCTCAACCACCGTCTACCCCATTAGCAATGGTGCCCCGTAATCCAAATTATACCTTAAGTCTGACCACATCCGGCCAACCCCACTGCTGCAACCCTGTTCTAAGCCACCTGCATCTCTGATTTAGAGTCCTCGGATATCACCTGCTCAGTAGTTGTCTTCTTTCCCTGCACAACCCCTTCCCCACACAGCAGCCCAAGTCATCTCCTTAAAGTACAAATCGTATCATGTGACACTCTACTTACAGCCCTTCGATGGAGCCCCCAACCCATTTAAAATAATATACAAATTCCCCCATCACCTTCAAAACCCTGCATGGTTCCAACTACTGCTAACTTCAACTCCCGTGGCCCTTTCTCTTATTCTCCAGTCTCACTGGCTTTTCTCCTGAACACAACAAGCTGCTTCCCATCTCTGGGCCTCCGCAGGCTCTCCTCTGTCTCTGGAACACTCTTCTCTCAGCTCCTGTCATGGCGGCTGTCTTCTCATTTGAATCTGGGCTTAAAAATAAGCCACTGAGAGGTCTTCTCTGGACATCCAATCTGACTGGCACCCATATCCAATCACCATCAGGGCACCCTATTTTTTTCCTTAATATTAAGTAGCATTCTCTTTAGTTCATATATTTATGTTGTCTCTGTTTACTGGTGTACTGTCTTTCTCTCTTGGTACAAAGTAAATTCTTACCCATTTTGCCTGCTTCTCAATTTCTATTCCCTACCACAGAGCTGGACACAGAATAACGCACTTCACCAGATATTTGTTGAATGAAATGTAATGGGTGTTGGGACTTATTATAAGCATTCAAAATTGCTGAGAGGAAAAAGTATGTTTTTTCATGTTTCTTCTTTTTTCAAACTTTTTGTGTGAAACATTCCAACAATAAATTGTAATAAACTTTATCCTCGACCTTATTCTAACTCGTTCCTTCAAAAAAGCTAAGGCACCCAATCACTCTAAAATGTAAATGACTGATAAAGTTAAGGGTGTTAAGGCTTTTCAAATTGGGACAAAGCATGAAATCGGTGATTTTTAGACCGTGGCATTCCCAAACCATAGATGAAGTTCTCAGTTCTTCAATGTATCCAAGTTTTCTGCTGGAGTATTTTTTCATGCTGAGCTCTCCAGAGTACACAGTCACCTTGTATCTTTTTTCCTGAATGATGAGCACACAAGTAATTTTGAAGGCAAGTACCCGTGGAATGGACCCTCAATGGTCACATTTCTAGCCAGCTGAGCTGAAGACTCTAGGATCTGGAAGGCCCTTCCAGTGTCCTTAAAAGAGCTACCCCCCCTCAAGGCACCTGGGTGGCTCAGTTGGTTAAGCATCTGACTTCAGCTCAGGTCATGATCTCACAGTTCGTGAGTTCAGGCCCCGCATCAGGCTCTACGCTGACAGCTTGGAACCTGGAGCCTGCTTCAGATTCTGTGTCTCCCTCTCTCTCTCTGCCCCACCCCCACTTGTGTACTCTCTAGCTCTCTCGAAAATAAAAAAACATTAAAAAAAATATTTAAAAACATAGCTACCCACTCTACCTAAGTATACAACAGCCCTGGTTACAGGAATAAGCAAACAGAAGTACAAAGTATTTTAATATTTAATATATGATATTAAATATTACATGTGAGAGAGAAGTGAGACCCTCAAGTTTTAGGAGGCAGTGGGAGTCAAAGGGAAGAGATCAAAAAAAATTTTAATGTTTATTTTTGAGAGACAGACAGAGTGCGAGTGGGGGAGGGGCAGAGAGAGAGGGAGACATAGAATCCAAAGCGGGCTCCAAGCTCTGAGCTGTCAACACAGAGCCTGATGCAGGGCTTGAACCCACAAACTGTGAGATCATGACCTGAGCCAGAGTTGGCTGCTCAACTGACTGAGCCACTCAGGTGCCCCAATGTTTATTTATTTTTGAGAAAGAGAGAGAGAGAGAGAGAAAGAGAGAGAGAGGGAGAGAACATGAGTGGGGGAGGAGCAGAGAGAGGAGATACACAATCTAAATCCAAAGCAGGCTCCAGGCTCCCAGCTGTCAGCGTAATAGAGCCTGATGCAGGGCCTGAACTCACAAACTGCAAGATCATGACCTGAGCTGAAGTCGGATGCTTAACCAACTGAGCTACCCTGGCGCCCCAAAGCGAAGGGATATTTTAAACAAACAGCAAAGGGCAACTGCTTACAAACAGAGGACCACAGAGAGAGTAAAAACTCCAATGTGATGCCACGGTATTGAGCCTTGTTACAAAATGAACAGGAGAAAGCAATGATAAAAACAGAAAAATTGAGGCGTGTAAAAAATTCTGGTGAGGAAGAACATGCCAAGTTTGGAGTCACGGTAGAACGGCTATCCACAGATGTCAAATGAGCAGTAAGAAACAAGAGGATGGAGTTATGTGGTAGCTTAAGGCTGGGGATCAGACACTGGTAACGAACTCACAGCTTCATTTGCACACGGAAAGCCCCTAAGTAATATAAGTGAGAAATTTCTAGATCCTGAAACGGGCACAGAGGGAGATACCATAGTTTGTGGTACAGGCACGAAAAATTGTAGTTGCATAAATACGAATGACCGAGTATTTCACGACTTGGAACCCAGGCGTTAGGCTTGGGTGACATTAACTTTCTGAGCAGCAGAATCACTATAGTAACAGACCGTTTCTGGGACCTGCGGTGGCTGGTCCAGCAGGAGAAACAAGAAAACCACAGAAGTCCCTCGTTCAAGTTTCTTCAGATCTGATAACTCTGAGTAGTTGGCTGACAGTTCTCACTGTCCTGGGTGCGTGTGTCCCCGTAAAATACACAGGGAGGTAACTGGGGATCCCTGCTCGCGGAGACACGGCCTTGCCTATGCTGGTTTCATAGCACTTCTGATTTTTGACTAAAGCTGATGAGTAGAAATGAAAACGGTCTCTTTCATTTTTGAGACACTTACATCCAGCATTTGTCCTTCAGGATCCAAGTCCTAAAACACTGAAATTTTAAGCAGAAAAATAATGAAACATTTTAACAATGAAAGTAACAAAACATACAACCATCAGAAAAGAGATCCAAGCAGTAAATCCCTGCCCTCAATGTCTTCTCTTCCATCTAGAAACGGGCTCGTGCCAGCCATTCACTAAAATTAACCCCATTCACATTGAACTTCAGCTATTTCTGATCTGCTATGGGGGGCTTCAAAATGAACTTGTGGTTGCCTGCACTTTGACTGTCTTCTCAGTAATGTCACTGCCTGCTTTAGGATAATGATTACCATTGAAAAATGCCCCAGATGAGTCTACGTTCTTCTACTGGAAACCATGGTGGGTGTCCCGCTATCCTCAAGGAGAGAGCGCTCTCCTTGAGTCCAAAGGTCAGCTCCGGTCACCTCTGCCCCTCATCAAATGAGCTGGAACCCAGAGTTGATATCCCTGGGGCCAGCTGCCCAGAAAATGCTTCCCAGACTAGTTGTTGCTAAAGACACACACACACTTCCCCTGGTTTCCATCAGGTGATGGAGGAAGAGGGCCTCAGTGGGCCACCATCCACGTACGTAGGGATAGTTCACTTCCCACCCTAGAACCATCCCATTGAACTTTTACACTCCAGTCCCTCCGAAAGAGTATGAAACCACCCCCTGACCAAGACCAAAGGTCAGCCTCTTGCTTCAAAATTGAACACATTTCAGAGTAACTATTGGGGTTTTAAATAATGCCCCCCACCCAGATAACCTCACCCGAACCCCTGGAACCTGTGCATGTTACCTCACAGGGGGAGAAAAGGACTTTGCAGGTATGGTTAAGGAATTTGAGATGAGATTATCTTGGATGATCAAGGGGGGGGGGTCCCTCAATGTGATAACATGTACTGTCACAGGGAGATAGAGATAACAAGAGAGAAGGCCCGGTGACTACAGAAGCAGAGACAGGAGCGATATAATGACCCCCCACAAGCCAAAGAATGCCAACAGCCACCAGAGGCTGGAAGAGGCCAGAAAGTGATTCTCCCTTAAGAGTCTCTGGAGGGTTGGAAGCCCTGCTGACTCCTTAATTTCAGCCCAGGACACGGACTTCAGACTTCTGGCCCACAAAACAGGGACACAATTAATTTCTGTTGTTCTAAGTCACAAACTCTATGGCAATTTGTTAGAGGAGCCACAGGGAAGTAACACACAGTGACTGACACATCCATAACATGGACTCCCTTCGAGGGAAATCCCTTCCCCCATCCGCGCATCCAGCAGAATACAGAATTAGCCAATACCTCTACGTTTCTGAAATATATATGTATATATCCCCAATACCTAATTGACATTATTTAAGGTTTTCATCCAAAATTTTGAAACTATACAGCGAATATGATTCTTATAAGGCTGTTTGGTATTTAAGACTTTGTTGTGGGGGCATCTGGGTGGCTCAGCCAGTTAAGTATGTGACTTTGGCTCAGATCATGATCTCACGGTTTGTGAGTTCGAGCCCCGCATTAGGTTCTGTGCTGACAGCTGCCAGCTCAGAACCTGAAGCCTGCTTCACATTCTGAGTCTCCCTCCCTCCCTCCCTCTCTCTCTCTCGCGCTCTCTGAAAAATAAACATTAAAAAAGTTTAAGATTTTGCTTTGAATATAAATTACCTAGCCATCACTGCCTCAAACATTACCAAAAAATTACTGTATCTTTTTCTGACTACAAAAGCAACACCTGTGTTGGAAACTACAGAAAAGCTCTAAAAAGAAAGTAATGGCTTCTTTGCCATTAGATAAACCTAGTCAATTTTTTCGGAAATATTTTCTTCTGCTCTTTGCAGAAGAACAAATGTTTTTATTGCAAAGTAGGGATCGTATGACACAACAGATTACAACAAAGATTATGAAATAATCTTTTAGTCTGAGGCTGGTTTAAGAATGTATCATGCTCTTGATTATTTTCCTTTGTCATGAAATACTCCTCTACAACATGCTTTTCATAATCACATAGAGTTTATGATCTTTGGACAATGAGGATTCAAATTTCTATATAATCCACTGTCAGTCCATTTACGTACGTATTCGCCATTGAAAGTATACTTAGAAGCCCATTATGTTTTGTTTTAGTATTTTATGGTGTCCACTAAAGCGTTAATCCACCTGGAATGCGTGTTAATATGTGATTTGGAAGCACGACCTAATCTTGCTTTTGTTCAAAGGGCTCACTAGTTGCATGTTATTAACAAGTTGTGGAATGGCTTTTGTTTTTTTAATTTTTTTAATCTTTATTTTTGAGAGAGAGACACAGAGTGTGAACAGGGGAGGAACAGAGTGAGAGGGAGACACAGAATCCACCAGGCTCCAGGCTCCGAACTGTCAGCACAGAGCCCAACACGGGGCTCAAACTCATGGACCACGAGATCAGGACGAGCCAAAGTCAGACACCTAACCGAGCCCCCCTGGCACCCCATCAAGTTGCGATATGGCTTTTCATGAATGATATTTTCTCCACTGACTTGTCACATACTAACGCCTTATTTGTTACTTTACGTTTAGTCTTAGATACAGTATTCTGTTCTACTGACCAGTTTTATTCCTCGTACTTAAAAATTATTGAACTTGGTGAGCCCGAGTGGCTCAGTTGGTTAAGAGCCTGACTCTTGATCTCGGCTCAGGTCTTGATCTCAGGGTCACAGTTCAAGTGCCACGTTGGGCTCCACATTGGGTGTGGAGCCTACTTTAAAAAATTAAAATTAAAATTAAAAATAGGGGTGGCCTGGTGGCTCAGTTAAGTATCTGGCTCTTGATTTTGGCTCAGGTCATGATCCCAGGGTCATGGGATCGAGCCCCACATCGGGCTCTGAGCTGAGCATAGAGCCTGCGTAATAAGATTCTCTCCCATGCTCTCCCTCTGCCCCTCTCCTGCTCTCTCTCTCTGAAAATAAAAAATTTTTAAAAATAAAAAATAAAAATTGTTGAAACTTTATATGATACAGCACCTCTTTCCTCAAACCCTCTCAGCTCTGCTCAGGCATGTGATTTTATCAAATTAGATACTTTAAATGTGAAGAGTTTAACTGAAAACTGTAACTGCACAGGTTCATCTGGAGATAACAAGGCATATCTGCATAGCTCATATCTAAGAATAAGTTTTCTAATTATTTATGAGGGTTCCCTTCTCTTTCCCATCCTCAAACATTCCCTCCAGCAATGATGCCCTCTCTCCTGCAGAATCAACGGATTCCCTCCTGGATTATTTGCATCAGAAAATAAACGTGATCTCGTTTCGATCTTCCTTGGGAAAAAAAAAAAAATTATCCCAAACCCTATGTCCTCCTAGATCTCTTTCCCTCCACATTAAAACCTTTGGGAAGAGCTGTCCGCCATCACTGATTGTACTTACCTCCCACTCACTAATCAACCTACTTAAATGTGATTCTTCTCATGATGGTCCATGAGAAAGATGCCTCTAAGGATATCAAAAATGTCCCCGCTGTGAAATCCAGAACCTTCTCCAGGCTCATTTCTGACCTCTCAGCAGTAGATGCCTCTCTCCTTCCTGAAAACATTCCCTCTCTTGGCCTCTGTGACCCCACGCTGGTGATGTTCCTCTGATGGCACCGGGCCTTCTGTTGGTGATACTCTAGCTCACCCATGATGCTTGGTGTGCACCTTCATAATCCTGGGATCCTGGGTTTTCTCCCTCTTCTTCCCCAGCCCCTCCTCTCCCTTGACATTTTCCCATCAATTCCTTCTCTCCAATTTCACTGATTTTGCACTTTCTACAGAACCATCCCATTAGCATCGCAAACAAACTGCTCCTTCTGTCCTCTTGCTTGACCTCACTCCCACTGGCAGCTACAGCAACATTTCTCTTCCTTTGGGTCATTGAGACATTTTTTTTTAAGTCTTAATTTGCAACCAGTCGTCTCCTGCACTTGCTTACTGGCCCCAGGTGGTTTCAGTTTTATTTTGGATTTTTCAGTCATGCTATTCTTATTGGTTGAGAGCTTTTCTCTTTATTTCCCATAATTATACCTGTGTTCTTCCTCAACTGAACTGATCAAAAACTTCCAGAAAAATTGTAGGGAAAGCTGGTCATATCAGGCTTCATTATCAGGCTTCTGACTTGAAGACTACCTCTGGCATGACACTGTTAAGTATGACAGAGTTTAGGATAGATGTTCTTTATGACATTATGAAAGTTTCCTTAGTTTACAAAGGATTTTCAACCAGTAGTGGATGATGTTGAATTTTATCTACCATATATTTTTTATTTATTTTGAGAGAGAGCACGCGCACCATGGTGCAAGCAGGGGGAGGGACAGAGAGAGAAGGAGAGAGAGAATCCCACACAGGCTTCATGCTGTCAGAGCAGAGCCTGACTCGGGGTGGATCTCATGGACCACAAGACCATGACCTGACCCAAAATCAAGAGTCGGATGCTTAACCTACTGAGCCACCAAGGCACCTGGAGAATTTCTTTCAAGTCCAGAAGATGTCAAGATATTTTAGCATTCTATTTATTGTTTATGACCTTCATCTAATGTTTATAAACTTCATTGCATTTTTTTAATGTTTCTTTTTGACAGACAGAGAGAGAGAGAGAGAGAGCATGAACGGGGGAGGGTCAGAGAGAGGGAGACACAGAATCCGAAATAGGCGCCAGGCTCTGAGCTGTCAGCACAGAGCCCGACACGGGGCTTGAACGCACGGACCGCGAGATCATGATCTGAGCCGATGTCGGACGCTCAACCGAGTGAGCCACCCAGGCGCCCCAACTTCATTGCATTTTTAAATTCAGCCATTATAGTTTTTCTTACTAGAAAAATCTCTAACCTCACATTGATTCCCAGTCCCTGTTTTTTGTTCTGTTTCAATTCTTGTAAGGTTCTTATTAAAGTTACAAAGATTAATTAACTTCTTTGATGTTTTTCTTTTCCAACAAAAGTCTAAGACATAGATTACATTCTGAAATATATTAAGGCCACTAGGTGGCTCAGTCGGTTAAACATCCAACTCTTAATTTCAGTTCAGGATATAGTCTCGCGGTTTGTGAGTTCAAGACCTGCATCCGGCTAGGCTCTGACAATGTGGAGCCTCCTTGGGATTCTCTCCCTCCCTCTCTCTCTGCTCCTCCCCTGCTCTCTCTCAAAATAAATAAATAAGCTTTAAAAAAAAATGAAGAGTATTTTCATATGCTTTTATCAAGATTATTTCACTTGCTCCTCTTTGTGGTGTCATAAGTTAAACAGGGCAACGTATATAAGAGATGACTTGGAGATGTGTGGACTATCACAGCTTTAATATGAATTAGCATGCTGAGAATTTAGGGAAATAAAAGAGGAAGTGAATGTATAAATAAATGAATAAACTAAATACCCGGAATATTGTGCAGTTCAATAGTTTGTGTAGGGGTGCCTGGGAGGCTCAGTCAATTAAGTGTCTGACTTCAGCTCAGGTCATCATCTCGCAGCTCATGAGTTCAAGCCCTGCCTCGGGCTCTGTGCTGATGGCTCAGAGCCTGGAGCCTGCTTCGGATTCTGTGTCTTCCTCTCTCTCTGCCCCTCCCTCACTTGTCCTCTGTCTTGCTCTCTTAAATATAAACATTAAAAATAATTTTTTAAACATAGTTTGTTGAATGAATGAACAAAATCCCTTCAGCTGTAAGCTGGAATCAGCAGGAGATAATTAAACAACTGGGTCCAGCAGTGTCGGTCTGCCCTCTTAGTTTGGATTCAGTCATCATGATTCTCCTGTGAAAAGCTGAAAAACTCAAAAACCCACACGAATGGTCCCGATAGAATAAGAAATACTGTTTAAGACTTTTACAATTTTCTTTCTGTTACTGGTCTTTTTACATATCTTACTTTCCCATTTGTCTCCTGTTTCACTTCCATCACAAACCCGCTTCCATTTCTGCACAAAATCGGACTCCACTGTTGCCGACGCTGGTTTTCATCTGTGCACTGACGAGCTTAAAGGCAACAAACGACAAAAGCTGAGTAACCTTCACCTTTCCATGAAAAAACGGGGCTGCAATAACCCTTCCATTTCAGGTTCATCTTCTACTATTCAGCAGTCAAACTGGAGAGGTGATCACGGGGCTGCATGAGGCGTAGCCTGGAGGGTGGTCCACATGAGCAAGGTTGAGGTTACGGCAGGGGCAGGGTGAAGGGTCAGGCTTTCCCTGTTGCACCTGGAGGGTTTATAAATGGGGATATTTTAGTCTCTAGTACCAGCCACTCCTTAGCCTGAGAGAGCACAAATATTTACAGAAGGAAAACCAAATAAGAGCACCGCGGCATTGCTGGGCTGTGCCGCTGAACTTAATGGAGGGTTTCTTTCCCCCTATGGATTTCAAAGCAGCCTGAACTAAGGATACTAAAGCAAACAGCACATCTGAGATTTAATGGAAAGGAAAACATGCATGTGGCATAAAAGCCCCATTATGATTCCTTAGCACCTCATTGTACGTCAAGAGCACCGCAGTGGCTTTTGGATGCACCACTCTGTCCCCCTGCCTGTGAAGCAAGTCAGCGGCTCAGGCAGTGATACGGTTGGACAACATCCATCACGAGCCTTAGCCTCCTGAGGACCAGGAAGTGGTGACGTGCAGCTCGATTAGTTGGATTTACGGTGCTGTGACACCTGTGAACAATGCCAGGTGACAAGCCCTGCCATCTGAGGTGATCACTGGGAAGCTTTATGCTGGAGAGGGAGGGGACGGGCTGGAACCAAACAGAACAGAATGTGAACCCAAGGTCTATCAGTTGTTCTGTAGGCTTGGGACTCACCCTGGATACTTTCTTCTCTTTTTACCACTGTAGAGAGGAAGACAGAAAACATTCCCATCTCCCCAGAAAGTTCCTGGAGTCCTTTTTGTCATTTCTCCCCAGGAACGAACCACCATTCTGATGCTGATCACCATGTGTCTTCCGACGTCACCCAAGACATACTCTGTTGTGTTTGGGCTTCTTGCAATTAAGGTGATGACTGAGACTCATTCATGAATCTGCGTGTATCCACAGCTGGTTTTTTGTTTTTTTGTTTTGTTTTGTTTTGTTTTTTACCGGTGAGTAGTATTCTTTGCACAAATACATCACGGTTTATTATTACTATTTATCCATTCTCCTGTTGATGGACATTTGGACTTCTGACAGTCTGGGCTATTACAACAGAGTGGCTTCGAACTTTCTTTGTGCAAATATCTTTGGGAACATACGCACTGATTTCTCTAGAGATGGAACTTCTGAGTCGGGTAGGGCAGGAAAATGTTTAACTTAAAGAAAAAATGGTTAGACAGTTTTCCAAAGTGGCCGAACCACTTTACTTTCCCAATAGCAATGTAGGAGAGTTTATCGATCAACATCCTTGACAATATTTGGTCTTGTCAGGTTTTTGGATTTCAACTATTCAGGTGGCGTATCTCGTTTGGGTTTTCATTTACATTTTCCTTGATGAATAATGATGCTGTGCATCAATGTGTCACGTGCTTTTTGATAACTCCGGTGTCTTCTTTTTGTGTAGCGCTGGGCTGAATCTTGTCCCTTTTTAATCGGTAGTTTGGTTTGGCTTTTAATGCGTATTTACATTTGACAGAGAGAAAGAGACAGAGCACAAGTGGGGGAGGGGCAGAGAGAGGGGGAGCCAGAGAATCCGAAGCAGGTTCCAGGCTCCGAGCCGTCAGCCCAGAGCCTGACGTGGGGTTCGAACTCACGAACCGCGAGATCGTGACCTGAGCCGAAGTCAAGCACTTAACTGACTGAGCCACCCAGGAGCCCGTGGTTTTGTTTTTGAGTTGTAGAATGTATTATTCTGATGAGCTCTTTGCTAAATATGTATGTTACTCTAATATTTAATAATTCTGTATTCTCATCTATAAAATGGGGGTAACACTGTTCATAAAGATGAAATGAGTTTGTGTTACGCCTCACATCACTCCCATTTGTATGCTCCTGACACAGAGAGCTTCCAGAGCAAATACCATTAGTTTTAATTAATCTAACTCAAATGATGTAAGAGTGGAGAGAAAGTTCCTCATTCCCAAAATAGGAAATTAAGAGAAATTATCTTTAAAAACAAAGGCATATGGTGGGTGTGCCTAGGTGGCTCAGTCAGTTAAGTGTCCGACTTCGGCCCAGGTCATGATCTCATGGTTCGTGGGTTCAGGTCCCACATGGGGCTCTGTGCTGACAGAACGTGAAGGCTGCCTTGGATTCTGTGTCTCCCTCTCTCTCTACCCCTCCCCCACCCACAGTGCCTCTCTCACTCTCAAAAATAAAACATCAAAAAAACATTTTTTTAAACAAAAAGCAGAGGCATATGGGTATTACAAAATTGTTTTTAATTTTTTTTTCTTTTTTTAAATGCATTTTTGAGAGAGAGAGAGAGACAGAGACAGTGTGAGTGGGGGAGGGGCAGAGAGAGAGATGGAGAGAGGGAGACACAGAATTCGAAGCAGGCTCCCGGCTCCTAGCTGTCAGCACAGAGCCCGATGTGGGGGTCGAACCCACGAATCACAAGATCATGACCTGAGCCGAAGTCAGAAGTTTAACTGACTGAGCCGCCCAGGCACCCCATAAAAAACTGCTTTTTAAAAGTAACCAGTAGAACAAATACTCACATCCTTCTAATGCCTCGTAAAATAACCCACAAAACAAAAGAAACAGACCACATAATGGTAGATTTTTAAAGCTACAAAACCAGAAAATGTATCATAAAGCATGTAACATAATTAAGACCAAACATGTATCATATCATTAAATGCAATGTACTAAATTCATTCATCAATGGAAAAAAGACACTGGGGTTGGATCACAAAAGAAATGTTCCAGATAGGAGACACAACTGAAACACAATTCAGAAAGATTGGCTATAATGGATTGGCAAGGAAAGGAAGAGTTATGAGTAACTAATACCAACACAGCATTTATATTCCTAAAACAAAAACATGGGAGCCATTATGAGAAATAGAGAAAGATGTTTTAATTCACGGATTTCAGTCCATAAGAGAAAAAGCTGACATCAGTAAAGGAGAGAGGAGAAGAAGAAAATAGATCTTTTCATGTCAAAGTCGTGTTTTCAAACCTTGGCCATTTATTAAGCCATAAGAAAATACTAATATATTTCAAAAAGATGAAAAACATCTGTGAATATCAAAACAGAAAACAAAAGCCTTACCTCTTAAAAATTTTTAAATCCTTCCTAATCAATTCTGAAGCCAAAGAGGAAATCTAACTTTATCTGTAGAGCTTCAGAAAATCAACACCAATAAAAGTGTTACATATTAGACCCTATGGAGTACAGGGAAAGCAGTGCTCAGAGGAAAATCAATGATCTTCCATACGTGTTTTAAATGAAAGAATGATAATGAATGAATTAGGCATTGAACTCAAGAAATTAGAACAATAACCACCAAAAAGCGAATAAAACAAAAAATAAGATAAAAAAAGAAAATAATGAATTGGAATACAGAAAATGGAATAATTAATAAATAATTCCAAGATCCGGTTCTTTGAAATAGAAAAAAAATTAACTTTCATCTGACTTAAAATTAAAACCCAACCTCAAATAACTAAACAAGAAATAAGAGGAAATAACCATGAATCTAGAGGAAAATTTTTAAAAAGACAGTAACTACTTTCCTCTACCTTTCGAGTGAAAATAAACTTGAAAACTTGACTAAATACTTTCATAGGAAAATATGATTTATTAAAATGACACCAGAAGACATGAAGTCTAAGCACACTGATTACAGTAGAAGAAACAGACAGTTGTCATGAGCTAAACATCACAAAACACAATTAGTTTAGTGGCATAAAGCTTCCAAATCTTTAAAGAACAGATAGCTCCAATTTAATTTTTTTAGTATTTTACTTATTTTTGATAAAGCCAGAGACAGAGGGCAAGCAGGGGAGGGACAGAGAGAGAAGGAGACACAGAATCTGAATCAGGCTCTAGGCTCTGAGCTGTCAGCACAGAGCCCGACGCAGGGCTCGAACTCACGAACTTTGAGATCAGGACCTGAGCTGAAGTCAACGCTTCACCGACTGAGCCATCCAGGTGCCCCAAGTTAACAACAATTTAAACTGTTAGAGAAAAAAAATTAACTTTTTACAGAAAAAAAGTGATAAACAGAACTACCTACAATCATGAATTATTGCATTAAAAAAATACTACAGAGGAAGTCAAAAGACGACAAATGGAAAAACACATTTGCAATTCCTATCACAAACGTTATAAATTTCTTCCAAATGAGCATGGAAAAGACAACTGCCTAATAGAAAAATTAGTAAAGCAGGTGTGTCCATAGTTCACAGGACATATATGTGACTGAAATATGTTCACGTATCGTTAACATCACTCATAAGAGAAAGGTAAACTGAAACTAGAATCAAAGAACATTATTCGTAATTGGGGGTGCCTGGGTGGCTCAGTCGGTTAAATGTCTCACTTTGGCTCAGGTCATGATCTCACCGTTCATGAGTTAGAGCCCCGCATCGGGCTCTGTGCTGACAGCTAGGTGCCTGGAGCCTGCTTCGGATTCTGTGTCTCCCTCTCTCTCTTCCCCTCCCCTGCTCATGCTCTCTCTCTTAAAAATAAACATAAAAACATTTTGTTTTAAAAAGAACATTATTTATAACTGGATTGGCAACACAAACAATTTTAGAAACCAGCAGGGCTTGCTGGTTGAGTAGCGGCAGATTCCCAATTCAAGGAGTATTTTTCAAATGTTAGAACAATTTATGTATATTTTAACAGGTAAATATTCAAAATTTTAAATATGTTATAAAAGAACTGACCATCAAGTCTGCTGCCTGGGGCATCTAGGTGGCTCAGTTAAACATCGAACTCTTGACTTTGGCTCAGGTCATGATCTCACAGTTCCTGAGATCGAGTCCCCCCTCTGCGCTGACAGCACAGAGCCTGCTTGGGATTCTATGTCACTCTCTCTCTGCCCCTCCCCCACTTGCTCTCCACCTCTCTCTCAAAATAAATAAAAACAAACTTAAAAAAAAGTCTTCTGCCTAACCTTGGCCACCTTTAGGCCAACCTGCCTAACCTCTGGGCTTCCCCAAAGCCAACTATATTATCAGCTTCTGAGGTGGTCTCCCAGAACTACTTTTATTATATTCGTTCAGTCACTTGCACACCCAAAAACACTCGAGTAAGGTACGGAAGGTTTTTGTAAACAAAAAGCTTTCCTCAAAAGGATCCCACCCTCGTCAAGTTTTCATTCCAGTAGAAGTATTATACAGGGATAAAAAAACAAAAAAGAAAAAAAGTAAAAAAAAACCCAAAAAACATAAGTAATGATAAAGAAAAACCACAAAGCAGAAAAGCTGGATATGAAATTCTGCTGCGGGAATGGTGTAAAATGCTAGACACACAGGTCAAGGTAGACCCTACTGAGAAAAACGGCTTTTTCGTCAAGACTTGAAGGAACCATGGGAGGCCAGCTATGCACCCGGGAAGGGCTGTCCAGGAAGGAACAAGAGGAAGAAAAGCCTGGAAGAGAGGAACATGCCCACGTTGCCCAAGGGAATCCAGGAAGACCAGTATGGCTGGAACCCAGTGAGTGAGAGCAAGGGTCTTATACGTCACCCTAAGGACTCTGCCTTTTACTGTGAATAAGGCAGGGAATCTTTAAAGGGCAGAAGAAACACGTGATCTGACTCACCCCTTAAGCCGAACAACCCTATGTTAACATCCATGGAGTAAAGGCAGCAGCAGTGACCCGTTTGGAGCCCATCTCAGCCACCCCTGTGAGAGAGGCGGGCAATCTGGACAGCGGCAAGGAGGGTGGTGAGAATAAGTTGAACTCCAGGGAGACTTTGAAGGCGGAGCGAGCATGGATGGATTCCTCCCCTTTCAGCTCACAGATGCTAACACACCAGGCATATTGTTCGGAAACAGCCTTGTGGGTTTCACAGAACTTGGCAATTGTTCCACTAGAGCGAATGAAGAGCTTTCTCATTCTTCTGATGACGGTACCTCATCCCAGTCTGTAAGTGTTACCATAACGTATTTAACCAGTCTCCTCCGATGGACGTTCCAGTTCTTCTCTGACCTTTAGCTCTTACTGCAACGCTGAAATGAAGAATCTCATCTATGTGCCCCATTAGGCACAGGAGAATACGTCTACGGGATACGTTCATCGCACAGAATCTGCTTAGTCAATGGGTAACTGTATTTGTAATTTTAACAGGGATTTTCTCATTTCCACCCATCAAAATTGTTACAGATGACACCCTCACCAGAATGCTCAGGGGCTGCTTCTTCCTCACACCCTTGAGAAGCTGGATCAAAGACCAAGAGTGTCCCTCCAGCTTCAAATTCAGCAACAATTTACCAAAGGTTATCCAGATTTTTACTCTCTATCTTTATGAAAACTGAGTATTTATGTATTACTGTAGGGGATTCACTTTGGTACACGCAGGAGTAGAAAGATGGTTCACATTTTTAAATGGTATTCAATAATTAATGTTATAATACAGGTTTGACTTTTGATGAAATTCACTATTGGTGCCTAACTTAAAGTAAATCTTAACTCAGTCAGTATCAAAGGGCACTTTAGTTGAAAAGCTATATCGTTTTGAAATCAGAAGGAAGTACAATTTTAATGCGACACATTGGAAGCATTCCCACTGACATCAGAAATAAGGCAAAGATGTCCTCTGTTCCTGATGTTGCTCAACATTTCTCAGAAGGTCAATGTGAAAAGAACAGTCAAGAAAGAAAAAGAAAAGGCACAAACCTGGTCATTTATAGATAACATAATGACCTGCATTTAAAAAACAACAAAACAAACAAAACAACAAAAACCCCAGCTATCAAAGTAAAGCTTTTTGGAGTTCCTTCTATGAAAATGGAAATATCTGGGGCACCCAGGTGGTTAGGCGGTTCCATCGGTTAAGCATCCGACTTCGGCTCAGGTCATGATCTTGCAGTTCATGAGTTTGACCCCCACGTCACGCTCTGTGCTGACAGCTCAGAGCCTGGAGCCTGCTTCAGATTCTGTCTCCCTCCCTCCCTCCCTCTGCCCCTCCCCTGCTCACACTCTGCATCTCTATCTCAAAAATAAACACTAAAAAAAAATGAAATATCTGACATTATAAATTCTATTTGAATTAAAGTTAAAAACGTAACAGAAAACAGTTTAGCTTACAGTCATGATATGAAAAATAAATTTTAATGGAGCACGGTACCGTAATAAAAATAATGTGTTCACTAAATTAAGAAATCGAGGAACAGAAATGTACTTGGACATAGCTTTGGTGCACACATCATTTCAAAACTGAGTTCAAACGAATTGTGGTATTCCATTAGGTGAAACAGAAGTTAAGGTCAAAATGTACCAATGTTTAAAATAAAAAAATAAAAATTAAAAAGTCACATTGAAAAAGTTCTTCCGGGAAAGGCCAGTGACAGAGTATTAGAGACAAATATCTAAAAACTGGATCATATAAATATGTATCAAAATATTTACTCTGGTTATGTTCATTTTTTTTATGGAGGTTCCATGCCCAATGGGCAGCCCAACACAGGGCTTGAACTCATGACTCTGAGATCAAGACCTGAGCTGAGATCAAGAGTGGGATGCTTGGGGTTCCTGGGTGGCTCAGTTGATTGAGCATAGGACTTCAGCTCAGGTCATGATCTCATGGTTTGTGAGTTCAACCCCTGCATCAGGTTCTCTGCTGTCAGCACGCAACCTGCTTCAGATCCTCTGTTCCCCTCTCTCTCTGCCCCTCCCCAACTCTCACTTCATGAGGTTGGGCTCTGCATTGGGCTCTGTGGTGATAGCATGGAGCCTGCTTGGAATTCTCTCTCTCCCTCTCTCTGCCCCTCCTCCATTTGTACTCTCCTATCTCTCTCTCTCTCTCTCCCTCTCAAAATAAATAAATAAAATCTTTAAAAGAAAAAAATCTTACTTATGAACATAGGCTTAAAATTATAAATAAATCCAATTTCAAAGCAAACCATATCTTCTAATATACAGAAATATCATGGACAAGCTAGATATATCCCAGAAACACAAGTATCTTTAACTGTACAGAATCTATTGCACTATTATACTACCAATTAACAAAGAAGAAAAATACTTGATTTTAATAAAGAAAAAAGCAAAAAGCAGTTGATAAAATTTAACATTAATCTATTGAATAAGTCCTAGCAAACTGATATAATGAAGGGAATTTTATTAACCTGGCAAAAGTATCTAACAATTATCAATTATCATGCCCAAAAATTAAATATTAGAAACATTCCTTTACAATTGTAAATAAGAAAAGAATGGTAGCTATCTTCCCTACAACACAATAATATGAACATTTATCAATAAGGGAACAGTTCAATAAAACAAGTTAAAACCATACCAGGTGTATTAGTTATCAATTGCTGTGTAACAAATTACCCCAAAGTTTAATGACATAAATCAACAAACATTTATTATATTGTAATTTTATGGTTCAGGAATTTGGGGATGGCCAAGCTGAGTGGATCTGGTCCATGGCTTAATGAGGCTATAGTTGGAGGTTGGTCAGGAGTGAAGTCAGGTTAATGCAGACAGAAGTCTTCCTCGCTCACAAGGCTATTGGAAGGTGGCCCAGGTTCCTCTACACCAGGGTACTTCCATAGGACTTCTAAGCGTCCTCATGACATGGCAGCTGGCTTCCCCCAAAGAGGGAGATCCAAGAGAGAAGAGCAAAGAGGAAGTCCCAAGGCCTTTTATCACCTACTTCATTACTCTGCTTTATTCTATTTATTAGAAGAGCATCACTAAGTTCAGCCCACACTAAACAGGAGAGGAACCAAGAACATCTCTTGAAGAAGTGTAAAAGAATTTGTGGACAAATTTTTAAAACACCACATTAGGTAAAACTATGTAAAACTAATACTGTTTAAAAAAGATAACAATTCAGGGGCACCTGGCTGGTTCAACTGGGTTAGGCTTCCAACTTCAGCTCAGGTCATGATCTCAACGGTTTGTGAGTTGAAGCCCCGCATCAAGTTCTCTGCTCCCAGCACAGGGTCTGTTCCAGAGCCTCTGTCTTGCTCTCTCTTTGCCCCTTCCCCACTCACTTTCTCTCTCTCAGAAATAAACATTAAAAAAATTTTTTCCAGATAACAATTCATATGTATGGATATGGGAAGACAGGAGATACATCAGGATTGCGCATACTGTGCAACATCATTTATATTGAGTGCATATATGCAAACACCCAAAAATGGAAGTACAATTTTCTTTACTCATATTTTAAAAATACAAACCTAGAAGTATCCAAAATATTATAAGTCATTCTCTGTGGTTTCCTAGGAATGGGGGTAGGATAGCAAATGATGTTCTTAATTTTACCTGTACTTTCTATGTTTTATAATGAAAAAGGCACTCACGTAATTCTTCTGTAACTGCAAACACATATATGTGTATATTCATAGGTGTAAATAAAAGAATTAATGGAAGACGGGGGGGGGGGGGGCACCTGGGTGGTTCAGTCAGTTAAGCATCTGACTCTTGATATCAGCTCAGGTCATGATCTCATGGTTCGAGTCTGAGCCCCGTATTAGGTTCCGTGTTGACAGTGCTGAGCCTTCTTGGGATTCTCTCTCCCTCTCTCTCTGTCCCTCCCCCCCCCAAAAAAAAAATAAACTTAAAAAATTAATGACGGGGAATACTCTGTGGAAAAGACTTAGGATTATCTAGGAAGTGGGTAAATGTGATTTACCCTGAGAGTTGGGTAAAACCCCAAAACTTGAAGGTCACTCCCAAGACTGAGGTGAAAGCAGCTACTCTTCCAGGTGTGTCCTCCCATCTTAGTCACCTCCTTTAAACAACTGGTTACCTAAAATGCATCTTGGATCAGGAGAGTGGATCCAATAAGCACGGCTCCCTGGGAGAGTGCCCTCTGCCAACTTCAATAAAGGCCAGTCTGCCCCTAGCCATGAGTGGGCTACCAAAGAGTACCCGTATGGAGAAACTGACCAGCACCTTGACACTGGGAAGGTCTACAAGAGGCCAGCAAGTCCAGATGCTCAAATCCTACACTGACATTATAGTCATTCTGAGTCAGAGCAAAACCCTTCCATTCTTTGGTTTTTCACCTTCTAAGCCCGGAAAGCGTGACGAGACTAGGGTTTTTCTTGGTTCAAAAAAAAGGACTGAAGTCTTCTACCAAAGTGATTCGATACAGAATGCTTTCAACAAGTACCAGAACACCCGACGAGCACCAGGCTTAAAGAAGTAAGGATTTCTTTTTCTCACGTGACGAGTTGGCAATCCAGACCTTGCATGTTCTTGGCCACACCTGAGCCCCCTGAGGCACAAGGGACACGGGCAAGTAAGTCCTGGCTTCTCTAGATGCCACAGTGGAGCCGGGCAGGGGAAGGGTGCCAGCGCTGCCTGCCACAGTCACCATTTCATTAGTCTGCTCTTTCTCTAGAGTCAGGTCCTTCTCCTATTTCTCCCGAGCCCTTCAAGAAGTCCTCCAGAAGATGTTTTGTGATCTCTCTCTCCTTGGTGGCACTCACCCGACTGGATGCCGTCACCTGACTGGTCTCGATGGCCACTTGCGGCCCCGCACATATTCTCTGCTCAGTGCACTCGGCTTCACAAAAAAGGTCACTGCTTCCTGTACAATGTCTTGTAAGTCCTCCTCTGCTTTCAACTGTATTCTCACGTCCTCTCCATGGTGGAACATGCCCACAGTGAGTGGAATGGTGGCTCCACAGGAGATAGGTCTACCTCCTAAGCCCCAGATCCCATGAATGGGACCTTATTTGGAAAAAAAAAAAAAAAAAAAAAGCATCTTTGCAGATATAATGAACTCAAGTGTCTTGAGATAGGAATCATCCTGGATGATCCAAGTGGCCCAAAGTCCAATGACAAATGTTCTTCCAAGAGACAGTCAGGAAGTGAGAAGACACAGAGGCGGCTCACATGAAGATGGAGGCACAGGTTGGGGTTAGGTGGCCACAAGCCAGTAAGTGTCTAGAACCACCAGCATCTACAACATGCAAGGAAGGATTTCCTCCCAAGAGCCTTCAGAAGGAGCACAACCCTGCCGACAGCTTGATTTTGAATGGCTGGCCTCCGAAACTATGCCAGGATAAGTTTCCGTCATTTGAAATAACCCAAGTTTGTAAGAATTAGGTATGGCAGTCCCAGGAAACTACTCAAGTGACCATCACGTTGTTGGTTTTGCTGTCTACAAAGTCAACAGATCTCTAGAATCCTGCATACAGAACTCGGAGCTCAAGTCACATAAGCTATGGTTGTTCTACTTTAGATCTGGAAAGTCGATAGGGGTCTTTTGTTACATTTCTTACATCAAAACTAATCCTGACTTTTTCCCCTAAGTCCATGATTCATTCCAATTTACCAAAAAGGAGCTTTTCCCTGCTAATCTTCCAAACTGCGGATTCAGTCTGGCTAATTTCCCACTTACTGATCCCAGGCAACAGCTTTATCAGGCTGTTTGATAAATTCCAAATTCACATCAATTGTCCTTTTCACGGAGCTTCTTAGATTTTTAATGACAGCAAAGTGCATTTTCCAAGCTCCTTCTGAAAACTGAACTCTGTACCAAGTAGGATGACCCAAGATGATTTGAGCAAATCACACATCCCAGCTCCACTCTTGCTCTATCCCTATCCTGGTATCTCATGACCAGTGTTGACTGAAAATTATAAGCCTATTCATCGTTTGCTTTTTGAAACCAAATTCTGGGCTATCTCCATGAGAACACCACATTCTGATGTGCCCTTCTGAGTGGGAAGGAAAGACGGAGCATTGCAGAGGACACCTGAAGATCACGGATATCCACACGGAGAAGTGTGGCACTGTGTGCTCTGTCATGCGTATCACAGAATAAAAAGGGTAGCACCCACTGCTTCATAGAAAGCTATTGTGGCACAATGGGAAAATGCCTGGATCAGGGAGTCATCTAGGCCTGAGTTTAAACCCTGGCTTCTCCGTCACGTGTATGACCTCTGGGAGGGTCCTTACTTTCACTGACACCTAGTTTTTTTCATCTATAAAAGGCAGGTGATAATAACTACCTTGTAGGGCTGGATAGGATTAAACGGGATGGCTCACGTAAGCAACCAGATACAGTGACCGGTGCATGGTAGGCCTTCAAAAGTAACTAATTTGCTTTCTTGAACCTCACCCCCTCTCTACTGTTCTCTTTTCTCAGCCTTCCCCAAGTCCTAAAGCTTGCATGCACATGGCTCCTTTTATGGACTCAGGCTCCCCTCGATTCCCAACTTAAGACCGGTAACACCATGATACACATATAACCTAGTAGGTGGCTCACCCTAAATCCCCTCATTGGTTTCATGGTTTTGGAAGAAAACCAGAGCAAGGATCCATCCCTGGTATTCTTCTAGACCACCAACCTGACCCAGGATCTGGTCCCCCACACCCTGCCACAGCCATTCCCTAGCCCCACACGGTTGCTTACCCATTGGGGTCCTTACTGCTCTTTCTCAGAGCATCTCAATCCTCACCCTTCCCAAACTCCAAAACTGGTAGGTAGCTGCCTCAATTACTGCCAACCCAACCCTCTTCCCTGAGGCCAGGGTCAAGTGTACATTGACCAAATTCCTTGGTTATCACTCTTTGCTACCCACTCTGTTTCCAGCCACCACGTAGATCACTGGATTTTCCCCTCTCTTCTGAGTGGATACCAGGACTGAGAACCCACTGATTCAATTATTGAAAACCTGAAAGTACCAGACATTGTTTTAGGAGCTAAGGACACCACACTAAACACACACACACACACAAAAATGTTGCTTATATACTATCGCAAAAAGACGAAAGACACGCCAATAGTCAAAAATAGAAGAAAGATACGTGAAGGGTTCCTAAGAAAACAAATAGGGTGGCATGAGGGGTAGAAGGAGGGGCCACTTGAGGCGAGACCTGAATGAAGAGAAGAAGGTGGCCTTGCAGAGGTCTGAAAGCTGAGCCTTCCTCCCAGAGGTTAGAGCTCCTGAGGGGGCCAGGTCTGAGTCTGGCTTACATAGAACTTGGGTCTCTATGGGGCCACAGTTCTCAATAGGCCCTTCCCTCCCAAATCTCTGAAGTTCTGGAATACTTAACAGACTTCTTACACTCCCAACAGGATTACTAATTCCTGGATGCTCAAGATGTATTCATTCACTCAATCTGTTCATTCACACAAAGGCTGATTTAATATCTACAGGGTTGCAAGCAACGTAACAGGTGATGTAGGATACAAAGATGAGTGAGACGTGGACGGGCCGTGGCCTCAAGGACTTCATGCTTAAAAGTGACCGTAACTGCAGGCTGCATTTGAAGGTGTGGCAGAGACGACACGGGAAAGGTTAGCAGGGACCAGGGCATGAGGGGCCTTCTAAGCCAAGCTGAAGAAACTGAAATGGGAACCACTGAAGGTTTAGTGTGCCCACGGGAGGGGAGTGAAACAGGCCAGATCAGAATGGGGGTCTGAACTAAGGCAGAGGCAGCCACGAGGATGGCACGAAGCCACAAATGAATGCAGACGATTCTAGGAAGTAGAACAGACTGGCTATTCCTAACGATCTGAGAATCTCAGGAGGAAGGCACCGGTGCCCCTCTCTATCCTCCCCTGGCAGAACACAGATAACCTAGAGCAGCTGGAGCAAAGCACTGGGCTCACGGGCTGAGCCTGAGCGATGAGAAGACTGGCTCGTGGCTGGCAGGGACAGGAAATACGCGGCCTTGGGCTTCCACTCCCAGATACCACAGTCACGGCAGGCATCTCCTATCAATCACAACAGGCCTCTTCATTGAATTCAGATGTAGCTTCAGACGCCTTTTCAACACAGGGCTCCAGGCAGAGGACAAAATCCATCAGGGTTGGTGTGCTAATTGAAACCTACTCACCATGGTTGGTGCTTGCTGGGCTCAGCAGAGCGCCGTAAGACAAAGTCTGGCCATCATCCAACGGGCAACGGGAAGCCGCTGATGGCTTCTGAGGGGGAAGATTGATGGACAGAGGACGTTACTTTCGGAGGAATAAGCATCTGGAGGCGAGCAGATGGGTCAGAACGTTATTTCAGGATTGTGATGGCCGGCTACCAGGCGAGGAGGAAATAAATATGTACGCAGGGAAGACGAGGCCACACTGTACCCTCTTATTGGCCAAAACATCTCTATTTCACGAGGCCAAGGCACCAATCGCTTGTTACGTGGCTCACCTCCGAGGACATCTGCGCATATGAGCCGTGATTGTGTTTTGCGTCTGTCTGCATGGATATAAACGTAGCCCATGTCGTATTTTACTTCCAAATTAAAATATCAGATCTCCCATTTAAAAGAATTCAAGGGGCGCCTGGGTAGCTCAGTCGGTTAAGTGTCTGACTTTGGCTCAGGTCATGATCTCACGGTTTGTGGGTTCAAGCCCCGCGTCGGGCCCAGTGCTGACAGCTCAGAGCCTGGAGCCTGCTTCCGATTCTGTGTCTCCTCCTCTCTCTGCCCCTCCCCTGCTCACGTTCTCTCTATAACAAACATTTTCTTAAAATTTAATAAAAAAATAAAAAATAAATAAAAGAATTCAAGAGGGGCACCTGGGTGGCTTAGTTGGTTGAGCATCTGACTTCCACTCAGGTCATGATCTCAGTTTGTGAGTTCGAGCCCCGTGTCAGGCTCTATGCTGACAGCTCGGAGCCCGCTTCAGATCCTGCACCCTTCTCTCTCTGCTCCTTCCCCACTCGTGTGCGCTCTCTCAAATAAACATTTCAAAATAAATAAAAAATAAAAGAATTCAAGAAGCCCTTATTCAGCCTTTCATTGGGGATCTTTGCCCCCTTAAGACTGTTTCTCTTCTTGAGGCTTCCATTTGCTATCTTTGGTCCCTCTTCAATTTTTTTTTCTCACTTCTCCTGCCTGAAAAAGAGACAGTGAAATTTGAGGAGAATGGCTAGTACAGAAAAGTTAAGATGATGGACGAGATGTTGGTTACAGGTAGCTCTGCACAGGACTTTCCTCTCTGTGCCCACCTCTGACCTGACCTGCCTACAGTTCTTGATCTGAGCATTTCAGTGCATGGAATTCCCTTTGGCTTTCAGGACAAGATAACGTTGTTTAAGTTGACACCGATGACAGAACGGCCATCCACAGGGAGCTGGAAGGGTAATGAACCAGTCAGAAATTCAGAGGCATAGGCTCTAAACTGTGAATCAGGGATGAACCCCTTAGCCCCTCTATCCCTGGTTCCTTTTGTGAAAAATCGCAGAGTTGGAATAGATGTTCTCTAAACACCCCCACATTTGATCCCGATTCTCCATCACGGACAGGCTGCCACAGGAGTGGCCATCGGCTGTATCAAGAGAAACAGGCACCTTCAGTAACAGAAGACGACCCTCCAGAACGAGATTCTGGTCACTGCTTCGCATTTAACAACTCTGGCTAGTCCCAAGCTTCTGGCCACGGACGGAGCATTTTGATAAGATCCCAAAACATCTGGGGTCATTCCGGGGCACTGAAATAATAACTTATGTTCTTCGTAAACAGTCTGTTCTTGGAGTGTGCCTACGCATCTCCTTGCCCCACGGAATCGGGAAGTGTTTGCCATTGGGACCTCCAACCTGATGAATGATGAGGCCTTAAACAATTTCCCGACCCTTTTCGGAGCCTGCAAAGCAGCCCGTGTTTCACCCCACACCACTCTATCACGACCACCAAATCAGCACCATATGGTGGATGAGACCAGATTACAGAAGACAGGGCCTGCCTTTGAGGACATCTGGAAGTTCTTTAACACATGCACTTGGAGTGACTTGAATGGATCATTTATAGCTGGTCCTGGGCCTGTGGGCTGGAGATAGCATTGCTGTTCTTTATCTGGCACGCAGTGGGCTCACTTAGCTAACTGGAGGCCTTTCCTTGCTCAAACAATGTTTTCATTTTGTTTTTTGGGTTTTTGTGTTTTTTTTTTTTTTTTTTATCATTTCTAGGTCTTGGAGAGTTTGGTTTTCCCTGAAATATGTGATCATTATGTGGTGAATAGCTCTGAACCCCCAAAAGTCGGGGCCAAGTGGTGCCAAATGTCTACGGTTGCAATAACGCAGAGAAGAACCAGCCATCAATCCCAAGGCATCGGGGGTCATTGATATTTACTGATGCTCCCTATCAGGGAGTATATAAAAGGAGCCTGGGCACCAGAAGGTATAATTTACTGTTCAAGCTTTTGTGGAAATTGGGAACCAATATATCCACTCGATGAACATGGTCCTTCTGATTGGGGTGTTTCACTTGGCTTGGAAAATTTTGAAGAGCGCCTAATATTTTAACGTTGCATTGGCCAATGTGCCATCAGGATATTTTTGTGCGCGCGCACACACACACACACACGATTCATAACTACTGTAAAAAAAAAAAAAAAAAAAAAAAAAAAAAAAAAAAAAAAAGGCAAAAAAAAAAATTTTCCCCAAAACCCAAAAAAATTCACACCTTTGGAATTTAAAAAGGTACTATGGCCGTTTGTTTCCGGCCTTTCGGTATACATCATTTCTGTGCTCAAGGTCGAGCAGAAAATTCCTTCGATTTAAGGTGAATGAAAAGTATTTACTAAGTACAGCAGTAAACTGAACATTGCCCCTCATGCATATCAGGTCCTCATACCTGGAACCTGTAAATGTTACCTATCTAGAAAAAGAGTCTTTGCAGGTATGATCAAGGGAAGGATCCTCCCTCCAAGGGAGGTTGTCTTAGATTGTCCAGATGGGTCCTAAATGCTGTCGCAGCTGTCCTTACAAGACAGAGGCAGAGGGGAGGAGCAAGTGACCAGGAGAGGAGGCAATGTGACCACGGAGGCAGAGACTGGAGTGAGGCTCTGTGACAAGGAACGCGAGAAGCCACCAGAAGCTAGAAGAGAAATGGATTCTCTCCTAGAGCCTCTGGAGGGAACTCAACCCTGTGCACATGCTGACTGGGGCCCAGGGAAATTCACTTCACACCTCTGCCCTCCAATACCGTGGGAGAAGGTATTCCGGGAAATCGGTTGGAGCAGCCAGAGGAAACTGATACAGGGACACTGAAGCCTTTGTTTCAAAGTGGCACTCTTTCCTGAAATTGACCTGTCCTAAAAATGTGCTGTGGCAGAGATGCTAAACAGTTCTCTTTCATCGCTTTCCCTCTTACTCTCACCTTCTTCCACTTTATAAAAGAGGCAGTTCTCACCCACCTGAATCTCACTGTACTACATACAGGGGTGTGAACGAACATGTCCCAAGGGACGTTCAAGTCACTGGTGTCTGAGAAACTTCTTTTAATCAAGCCACCATAAACACTCGGTTGCGTGACCTTTGATGTATTTATACCACTTCCATCAGGGTCAAAGCATAATGCTCTGGCCTGTATTGGGATATTCTTTTTTGTTTTTAACTTTTTTATTTTAAAAAACAAAAATTTTTTTTAACATTTATTCACTTTTGAGAGACAGAGAGAGATAGAGCACAAATGAGGAAGGGACAGAGAGACAGGGAGACACAGAATCCGAAGCAGGCTCCAGGCTCCGAGCTGTCAGCACAGAGCCCGACGCGGGGCTCAAGCCCACGAACTGTGAGATCATGACCTGAGCCCGAAGTTGGACACTCAACCGACTGAGCCACCCTGGCGCCTTTTTTTTTTTTTTTTAACATTTATTCACTTTTGAGAGACAGAGCACAAATGGGGGAGGGACAGAGAGAGAGGAGACACAGAACCTGAAGCAGGCTCCAGGCTCTGAGCTGTCAGCACAGAGCTCAACGTGGGGCTCGAACTCATGAACCGCGAGATCATGACCTGAGCCAAAACCAAGAGTCAGACGCTTAAGTGAACCACCCAGGCACCCCAAGGCAGTGGAATCTTAGTGTCACAAAGCTGCAAACTGAGGGCAAGAATCCACGTTTATTCTGTCTACCTGTCATACTGTTAGGACAGTCAGGGGGTGCTCCCATGTGCTGTGCACACACACGCACACCAGGGACACACCCGTCCGCTACAGGCATGTCCTTCTCTGCATTGTCACTGGCCTTAGGGAAAAAAAAAAAAACAACACATAAGTGTCAGGTGCATATTTTGTATCATTTCAAGAGGGAGGAAGTGAAAACTGCTTCTTTCAACAGATGAGGTCATCACTTTGAGTAAAAGGAGGCTAGACTGGAAGTCAGACAGAATTTTATATTTTCTTGATTATTTGCTCAGACTCATGGGAGAAATAATCTCATTAACTTTTGTCAGTAGACCCTTGTAAATCTAGGTTTCTGGGTTCCTTGGTGGCAGGTCTTCTGGTAACCGTGTTTTCTAACACCGGCTTATTCCTCCTCTCTGACAACATGCTTCTCAGGTTCGTGTTAGCATCACTGAAACATGACACCGTACTTCACAGCCATTAATATGCCTGTGATAAGTTCCTGCCTGCTAACTTACTAGTGACCTCGGCTCATCTTTTTCTTTTAAAGTGTATTTATTTGGGGCGCCTGGGTGGCTCCGTCAGTCAAGCCTCTAACCTCAGCTCAGGTCACGATCTCACGGTCCGTGAGTTCGAGCCCCATGTCAGGCTCTGTGCTGACAGCTCGGAGCCTGGAGCCTGCTTCGGATTCCTTGCCTCCCTCTCTCTGCCCCTCATTCACTCATGCTCCGTCTCTCTCTCAAAAATAAACATTAAAGTGTATTTATTTATTTTGAGAGAGAGAGAGAGAGATCACATAAGAGCACAGGGGAGCGGCAGAGAGAGAGAGGGAAAGAGAGAATCCCAAGCAGGCTCCATGCCATCATCACAGAGCCCAACAAGGGGTCAATGTCATGAACCACAAAGATCATGACCTGAGCTGAAATCAAGAGTCAGATGCCTAACCAACTGAGCCATTTAGGTGCCCCTCAACTCTTGTCTTCTTTATTTGTATTTTATTTCTACAAGTCCATTAAACTCCTCCTTCACAGAGAGAGCATCTACTAATGAATGTGTGTATGAACAAAGCTTAAGATTCTCTCTCTCCCTCTGACCCTCTCCCCCACTCACTCACTCTCTAAATAATTTTTTAAAAGAAAACACCTTTGTTTCATTTGAAGTACTTCCTCCTTCTCAAATCTCGTAAGTTATTTTAATTTTGTCAAATTGTTTTCAACCATAAAATGAATTTTATGTCTCTGGGTGTATACGTTCTCAAGTGTCTGTCATTTATAAAGATATTTTGAGATGACATGAAAAATTAAATTTGAAATAACTCACTGTTCACAGCCAGTGTGAGGAAATATGAAAATGTGAGATTCCAAATTTTATAGGGCTGCTTCAGGTCAGCCCCATCTAAATTTACCTTTAACAAAAGGTGCCTTTAAGGGTAACAAGTAAAATTAATATCATTTGATAAGTCTCAGGAAAAGTATGTTGCTGTGGAAATTAAGAGGGTATATTAAGAAAGTAAATTAGGAAAGTAAATGACAAATTACTGGATTAACACACTGTTAGAGAAATTTACTTTTTATGGCTAATTAATTGTTTATCAAGGGATGCCTGGGTGGCTCCGTCAGTTGAGCAACTGACTTGATTTCAGCTCAGGTCATGATCCCCGGGTCATGGGATCAAGCCCCACATCAGGCACTGAGCATGGAGTCTGCTTAAGATTCATATTCTCTCTCTCTCTCCCCCTCCCTCTGCCCCTACCCCCTGCTCACACTCGCTCTCCCTCTCCAAAATAAATACACAAAAAAATATTTATCCAATTTGTAATACATTCATCTTGTTTGATCAATTACTTGCTAATAACTATAATGATAACTCATTCCAGAATAAACATTCAACACTTAAAGCTTTATAGTCAGAAAACAAAAAAAATTCAAATATCTATGTGTATATATACATATATATATACATATATATGTATATATACACATATATACATATATGTATATATACACATATATGTATACACACACACACCTCTGTATGTATATAAACACATTTATGTCTACATCTATTCACACATATACATTTATATCTACGTATAGACAGACAAGTTTATAGACATACACACACTTTTCTTTTTTCAAAGAGATCTGATGAGGTGACTAATAAAACCCTCATGCATAAAAATCTATCATACTGTCTGGACTTCCATTTTCGGCCCAGCACGCAAGAAGCTTAGAAGCCATCACTCTGGGGGCACCTGGGTGGCTCCGTTAAGCGCCTGACTCTTGATTTTGGCTCAGGTCATGATCTCACGGTTTGTGAGATCAAGCCCTGTGTTGGGTTCTGCACTGACAGCTCGGAGCCTGCTTGGAATTCTCTCTCTCCCTCTCTCTCAAAATAAATAAATAAACTTTTAAAGAAACCAAAGGAATGGAGAAAGATATACCATGCTAACACTAATGAGAAGAAAAGAAGAAAGCCAGAGTAGCTACACTAATTTCAAATAGAACAAGCTTCAGAGTTAGGAAAACACCAGGAATAAGGAGGGGCATTACATAATGATAAAAGGGTCAGTTCTCCAAGGGATAATAACAATACTTAGTTGTTACTTTGACAGAGTATCAAAGTACATGGGGCAAAAACTAACAGAATTTCAAGGAAAGATGGATTCACTATTACAACTGGAGACTTCAACGCCCTCTATCAGGAAAGAACAGATCCAACAAGGGGAAAACCAGTAAGGACATAGTTGAACTCAACAGCACCATAGCCCAACTGGGTAAGTGGATGTTAATAGACCACTTCATCCAATAACAGAGTACAAATTCTTCTCCAACTCACATAGAACATTCACCAAGACAGACCCCCTTCTAGGCCATAAAGAATGCTTTGACAAACCTAAAATGATAGAAATCATTTGCTATTTGCTCTCAGACCAACAATGGAATTAAACTAAAACTCAAAAACAAAATATCCACAAAATCCCAGAATACTTGAAGATTAAACAACGTACTTCTTTAAACGTTTTTGTAATTTAAGTATATTTATTTGTTTTGAAAGAGAGAGCAAGAGAGCGCGCGCACGAGCCAGGGAGGGGCAGAGAGACAGATGGGGAGAGAGAGAATCCCAAGCAGCTCTGTGCTAACAGCAAAGAGTCTGACATGGGGCTCGATCTCATGAACTGGGAGATCGTGACCGGAGACAAAATTAAGAGTCAGATGCTTAACCAAATGAGCCACCCAGGGGCCCCTAAATAATACACTTCTAAGTAACACATGGGTCAAATTAGAAATCTTAATCAAAATTTTAAAATACTTTGAACTAAATAAAAATGAAAGCACACCTTATTAAAAAATGTGGGATGCTGTAAAAATAATGCCTAGAGGCAAATTTATTGCACTGAATGCATACATCAAAAAAAAAAATCTAAACTCATTCATCTAAGTTTTCAGGAAACTGGAAAACGCAGACCAAATTAATTCCAAAGTAGGTGGAGGAAAATAAATAATAAAAGAAATAAAGCAGAAATCAATGAAATTGAAAACAGAAAATCAATAGAGAAAATCAACAGGACCAAAAGCTGGTTCTTTGGAAAGATCAATAAAATTGATAAGCTTCTAGTCAGGCTAAGTAAAAAGGGAAGAAGACACAAATTACTAATATCAAAAACGAAAGAAAATACAGACCACGTGGACGTTAAAAGGATAATAAAGAAATACTCTAAACAACTCTATTCCTACAAATTTGATAACCTAAATAAAATGGACCAATTCTTTGAAAGACATCATCTGTCAGACTCATAGAAGAAGGAATGGACCCATTATCTATTAAGTAATTGAATCAGTGGGGCATGTGGCTGGCTCAGTCGGTGGGGCATGTGACTCATGGTCTCAGGGTTATACATTCCAGCCCCAAGTTGGGTGTAGAGATTATGTTAAAAAAAAATATATATATATATATATATGTGTATGTATATGTATATACATACACACACACACACACACATATATATAATCTTAAAAAAAAAAAAGGAAAGAAATTGAACCAGCAATTAATAACCTTCCAAAACATCAAGCATCAGGACCTGATCCTTAAGAAAGAAATTGTACCAATTCTCTACAATGTCATCCAGTAAACAGAAGCAAGGTAAATACTTTCTAACTCATTCTACGAGGTCAGCACTACCTTAATACCAAAACCCAACAAAGGCATTACCAAAACAGAAAACTACAGAGCAAGATCTCTCATGAACAGATACCAAAGTCCTCCACAAAAGATTGGCAAACCAAGTCCAACAACAGTAAGAATTATCCACCACAACCAAGAGGGATTTATCCCAGGTATGAAGACTGGCTGGACATTTGAAACAGAGTTAATGTAATCCACCATATCAACATGCTAAAGAAAAAAAATCACATGATCATATCAATCAATGTAGAAAAAGGAGCTGACAAAACCCAACACCCATCTATGATCAAAACTATCAGCACACTACAAATATGAGAACTTTCTCAATGGGATAAAGAACGTCCCCCAAAAAACCACAGCTGAAGTCATACTTAATGGTGGGACAACCTCTTTCTCACTAAGATCAAAGCAAGGATGCCCCCCTCAGTATATACCTACTATATAAAAACCAATCACTTCCTTACATACTGACACTTAAGCAGAATTTGAAATTAAAAATACATTATAAAAAACACAAAATACAATTCTTAGGTATAAATCTAACAAAATATGTTCCAGATCTATGGGAGGAAAACTACCATGGTCTTTTTTGGCTTACTATGTTGAATTCTATCAATTGATTTTCAGCTGTTAAACCAACCTTGCATTCTCAGGATAAATACCTCCCAGTCATGATGTGCTACCCTTTTTACATAATATTGGATTTGATTTTTCCATCCAAGTACTAACCAGGCCTGACCCTGCTTTGCTTCTGAGATCAGACGAGTTTGCACTCATTCAGGGCCTGAAATTTGCAAGAATTTTTTCATCTGTTTTTATAAGAGATATTATGCTGCAGCTTCATTTCCTTGTAACATTTTCCTGTTTTTCATCATGGTAGCATAGCCCTCACTGAATTAGTTGGGAGTGTCTCCCTCCTCCCGTCTTCTGAACAAGTTTCTTTGTGAGATGGGTATCATTTCTTTCTCCAATGTCTGCACCAAGTAAATGTAATGGGTATCATTTCTTTCTCCAATGTAAATCACCAAGTAAATGAGAACTGAAGTTTTCTTTGCAGAAAGTTCATATCCCAAATTGTACTTCTTTAACTTATGTAGATCTGAGTTCTCTATCTCTTCGTGGATAAATGTTGGTAATTCAATATTTCAAAGACTACAAAGCCAGGCCTCTTATCACAGGGAAGAACCAACAAAGACCGCCAACAACAACGGTTGTGCAGTCAAGTCAATACCACCATCTCACATGGCCCTAATTTTCCTTGGCCACGATACAAAATGGAAGACATTCTGCTCATCTACCCTTCTGATACACTCATTCTGTCCATATGGTCATATTCCCCTCCAAAATTATTCTCTCAACCCAACCTCTCAATGTTCTCCCAACAGAATGTCTTGGGGTTTTTTTTCTTCATTAATTCAGGACATGTTATTTGACCTCTTGATGAATTAAATTCCTAGAGATTCTCCACTTCTGCTTACTCTTTAGCCCACTCCTGGTTCTTCCTCCTTCTGTATCCCTCCACCTGTTTTGTTCAGCTATCCTCCGAAACATCTCCAACTTCCTTGTGCTGCTATTCTGTTACATCAGCCCAGCAGAACTCACACCGTGGATTAGCTTCACTTCGCACTTTCTCTGTTCCGCCTTCCAGACTGTGAAGTAACAGTGAAAGAAACCACATAACCTCATGAAATGGTACGACCTCAAGTCCACCAGAAATGTCTCCCGCGTCTTCAGCACTCTGTGACAGTTTGTGTTTCTTGCATCAAACGTATCTCCTGTTTCGTACGGTGACCATCTCACACCCACACCACAGAAAATCTATACACTACACACCCCTTCTCTTGTTCAACTGATGGCTGGCCTCCTACCTCAGTAAAATAGAAGTAATAACGTGGAGGGGTGCCTGGGTGGCTCAGTTGGGTGAGTGTCCGACTCTTGATTTCTGCTCAGGTTATGATCTCATGGTTGTGAGATTGAGCCCCCTCTTGGGCTCTGTGCTGGGCATAGGGCCTACTTGGGATTCTCTCTCTTCCTCTCCCTGTGCCCATCCCAACCTCCAAAAATAAAAAAATAAAGTAAAAGAAGTAATAAGAAAACTTGTCCACCATCCCTCCAACACACTTACCAGTATCCCTCAAGGTCATGTTCGTTTCCTAATAGTTTGACATCAGAGGTGTCTCTCTACCTGTATAATGATAATCCTTCCACTTATGATCAGGATCCCATTTTCAACATTTTCTTTGGGGATTTAATTCTATCATTTACCTCCTTTCTCACCTGAGATTTCCACACTCCATTTTATCCTGGTTTTCCCCCCCCCCCCGCTCAGAGCCTGAAGCCTGCTTCAGATTCTGTGTCTCCCTCTCTCTCTCTGCCCCCCACAAAATAAACATTAAAAAAAATTTTTTTTTCCCATTTATATCCTGGTTTTGTTCCCATCAGCACTGAAATGTGCTTGATTCTCTCTTATAAATTTTTTTTTAACTTAAAAACTCTCATGAGGGGCGCCTGGGTGGCTCAGTCAGTTAAGCATCCAACTTGGGCTCAGGTCGTAATCTCTCAGTCTGTGAGTTCGAGCCCCGCATCAGGCTCTGTGCCGACAGCTCAGAACCTGGAGCCTGCTTCAGATTCTGTGTCTCCCTCTCTCTCTGCTCCTCCCCTGCTCACGGTCTGCCTATCTCTCTCTCTCAAAATAAATACACATGAAAAACAAAGTTTCAAAAGAAATTAAAGTTATAAACTTGACACAAGGTTGAAAACAAATAGCTCAAAAAAAAAAACAAAAACAAAAACGATTTTCACGATATTAAAGAATCTCCAGATGATGCTGGGCTCAGAAAATTCACCAATGAGTTCTAGCTAACATCAAGAGACAGACTATTCATGTGGCATTTTAACTGTCCCAGAGCAAGTAAACCGAACGGAAATCCAGCATAATCCCAATACTAAAACCTGAAAAACATTGCCTTAAGACAATTTTTAGACCAATTTTTAGTTATGAATATAGAGGGAAGTTAGCAAGGGAAGTATTAGCAAAGCAAATTCAGCTGCATAGTAAATAAATCACACACCATGAAAAAGCAGAAGTCCTTCCTCAGAGCTGCAAAAATGAATCAATCCTTAGAAAAATCTATGAACATAATTAACTATATTAATGGATGAAAGGTGATTTCCTAAAACATATAATCATACTGCTAGCTGCTAAAAAAATTGTAATGAAAAATATGTTCCTAACTTCTCTAAAAGCATGGCTTTTTTGTAAAATAAAACTAGAAGAATATTCAATTAATTTAATGCATTAAATCTGTCTGAAGCCAACTGCAAATACCACTCTTAACTCTGGGAGTCCGGAGGCCTTCCGTTAAAGTCAACAGTAGCACGATGGCAGCAATCTTGTTACTCAAGGTAAACTTGCCAGTCCTTGCAAATACAATCAGAAAGAAACGTGTGTGTGGGTGGGTGTGCACATGTGTAGATTTATACGTAAATGAGTGTGTGCGTGTAGGTATATATGTTAGAATTGCGGAACATTATCAGCATTCACAGATGAAATGCGCGGACTCCCAGAAATCCAAAAACACCCAAGTGAAAAATCTGAAAACAACTCATAATTTTGGTTTGGTCACTTGCAACAGAAACATGTGAAAATCAACGGCCATTTTACATTCCTATAATGACCAGCATATTGTTCAGGACTGCTGTGGTTGCAAAGGACTGGAATTGTTCTGAACAATGGCAAGACAGAATTTCCTGGAAGGGTTATTTTGTAGCCCAGGTGAGCTCTGGTCCTTTGATCCCATCAGCTGCCAGGGAAAGTCAAGGACAGCTAAGCGGAGGGAGCTGCCCAGGCCCGAGTCCCCTAAGCTGGATGGTCTCTCCCCAACTCTTACTTGCTGTGATCCGTGTACCAACCTCTGTGTCTTGCCTTGTTACTGGGTTGGGTTCCTCCACCTGGTCTGAAACACCACATTCTCAGCTCCTGTGTCTCCTCTCCCATGAGCAGGGAGGTGAGACTTACTACCAAGAGAGACTTATTCTCTAGGTCCCAAGTTTGAAGACAGGGGAAAAGACGCTGGCTATCTTTGCTGGGTGGAGGAAGCCCCATTTTTATCTGGTCAACTGGTGGTGGGGTATATTAAACCAGGACAGCTCCTGCTGAATCGCATGGCCGCGGTGCAGGAGAGCAGACCTCCCCCCACCGAGAGAATGGGAACCAAGAATAATGGAAACGAAAAGACTGGCTTGAAAATCATAGTGAACACACTTAACTTAAATATAAAGAGCATCTGGAAATGTCTAAAGTTACTGGGAAAACCTCACTGAAGGAAAGAATGTTGGCCAAGAAGTTTTCTTTAGAGGATTCCTTTATCAGGTGTTAAGATGTATTTAAAAAATTTTTTTTCTAATGTTCATTCATTTTTGAGAAAGAGAGAGAGAGACAGAGAGACAGAGACAGAGCTCATGCTCCCCATGAGCAGGGGAGGGGCAGAGAGAGGGAGACACAGAATCCAAAGCAGGCTCCAGGTTCTGAGCCATCAGCACAGAGCCCGATTCGGGACTTGAACCCACAAACCGTGAGATCATGACCTGAGCTGAAGTCAGACACAACTGACTGAGCCACCCAGGCACCCCAAAATGTACTTTAAACTACAAAAAAAATTAGAACCAGTGAAGAAATAGGCAGGTTAATAGAAAAGGACAGAAAAGTCCAGGTAAAACAAAAGTACATGTGATATTCATGTATAAAGAAATGGCATTGTGAGCTGTAAGCTGGAACAGGTTGGGAACAACTAGCTATGAGAAAAAAAGAAGTCCGCCTATCATATCAAAAGCACAAAACATAAAGGAAACCATTAACGGATTTGGTTACGTAAAATAAAAATAAAATAAAAATATGTCACGGGCAGATAAAAAAAAAATCCACATGTAACTAATAACACAGTCAAGTGGTTAACACCGGTAATATAAATTCCATTTTAAGGCTGAGTAGCAAGGAGGTTTAGAACCAAATTGCTTGGGTAACATCTTAGCTCTAAAGTTTACAAACCACGTACCTTCGGTGAACTTCTTCAACGCCTCAGTTTCTCCACCGCAACACAAAGGAAAGCATCATTGTACCTACCTCACAGGAGGTGCGAAATTGTTTTCCAGAAGAAGTAAGCATTTCTGAGAGCCGCCCAGAACAGGGTGGGGAGGACACCGAGGAAGGAGGCTTGTGCACATCTCCCGTTTCAATTCTCAGAACACCACGGACTTTGACTTTTGTCAACTGCACCCGGACCACCTCCTGGAACGCATCCTTGTACGGTGGACTGAAACAGAGATAATGGAACTTCTGTTAGCTAAACAGCCAATCGTGTATTCGTCAGTCTAACTCTGCCAGCACCAATCGTAATTCCTTCTAAACAATTCACGAACTCCTATAACCCTGTGGGTTTTGCCTTCATCAGCCTGCCCTCCCCTCCCCCAACTTAGAGCACTTGTTAATTTCTGTACCCCCCACCCGCCGCCCTGTGTCCCTCTGCTGGACTGCAAGCCCTAACATCCCAAATAAAGACTTTTAGCTGCTTCACAACCTCCTCGTCGTCTGGATTGTCAGAGGGGTAAGGCTTAACAACGCTAATGTGTAGAAAAGCTTAGACTAGTGTCTACACAGTGTAAGTGCCAAACACTGCCCACAATTAGATCAAACGTTAGCCATCAATATGCAAAGGGTCTTTAAAACTGAGTAACAGAAACCAAACACACCAATAGAAAAACACAGGCAGTAACAGCTCACATGACCTAGAAGCCAGTAGTGTTAATAAATCAGTGAGGACATAACGGCTTATTCAACCTTGTTACTAATGAAACAAATGTAAGTAAAGATAGCAGAACAATGACACTTTTCATTTCAAGCTCTACCAAAAATTGATAATACCAGTAAGAAGCCACAGTAGTAACTGGGATCTTTGGGAGAGTAGTTTTGTCAAAATACATTTTTTAAAATTTCAAACTGCCCCTGTCCCTCCCCCTAGAAAAGCTACTTTAAATTTTTCAGCTGGGGGCGCCTGGGTGGCTCAGTCAGTTGGGCGTCTAACTTCGGCTCAGGTCACAATCTCACGGTCCATGAATTCAAGCCCCATGTCGGGCTCTGTGCTGACAGCTCAGAGCCTGGAGCCTGCTTCGGATTCTGTGTCTCCCTCTTGCTCTGCCCCTCCCTCCCTCCCTCCCTCTCTCTTTCTCTCTCTCTCTCAAAAGTAAATAAACACAGAAAAAAAGATTCATCTAAAGAGGGGCATCAGGGTGGCTCAGTCGGTTAAACGTCTGACTCTTGGTTTTGGCTCAGTGTCATAATCTCACGGTTCACAAGTTCAAGCCCTATGTCAGCCTCTGTGCTGACAGTGCGGAGCCTGCTTGGGATCCTCTCTCTCTCTCTCTCCCCCTCTCTCTGCCCCTCTCTCTCAAAATAAATAAACTTAAAAAATTTTTTTTCATCTAAGGAAAATGATTAAGATTGTGCACAAAGTGTTATTATCTCTGAGAGTTCGTGATAGCTCTGTTTAGGACAGAAGAAATGCTGTATATCTAACTGTTCAAAAGACAGCGGAGGGTGCCTAGAAATGAAATACTGCACTGCTCTCACAATCAAGGCTATGGAAGTACGTTTACTGTGTGAAAAGATTTTCAAAATATAGTAGAGATTTTAAGATGCAGGTTAGAAAACTAAAACAGAAGGATCTTTGTAAAGTGCGTGTGTGTACAAAAACAGAAGCGGAAAGATACATATCAAGCCACCTGGTTGCATGAAATTCCAGGTAACTGTTTGTTTATTCTCTTATCCTTTGTATTTTTCTTTGACGAGCATATTCTGCTTTTGTAATAAGGAAAAAACAAGGAGCTGAGGAATGGGATCTAAGAAATAATTTCTATGACCAGTGTAACTGTGTGGCCAAGGTGTATTTTAAAGAGTGAGCTGGAGGGAATACCGTGACCCTGCCCCCTGTTCACCGGACAAGAGGGTTCAGATATTATGAACCTCAATTATAAGCATTGTCACTGTTGCTGAAAACCAACCTCTGCTCCGGGGCCAAAATATGTAACGTGAAGACAAAGTTTGGGGGTAAAGAGGGAAGATAGTTTTATTACTTTGCCGGGCACAGGAGGCTATAGCAGGCTAACCAACTCCAAGCCCGCCTGGGGTACAAGGCTGGCAGGGTTTATAGGAAAATACAGGATCTGGGCAGTTTCCATAGGAATCTGGACAGACTGCCAGCCTTGTTTGTCATGTCTTCAAGGTGGTCTCCTGACTAGCACTGCCACCTGGCATCAGAGTCTCGTCACTAGGTATACACTGAGGTCAGCGAAATGTCAATATTGATGCCAAATTCCTGAAATGAAGGAGTCTGCAGACAAACAAGTGAAGGGGGGGGGGGGGGCAGGGCTTCAAGAATGAAGAAGAGAAAAATACATTCCGTGTAATATCAAGCCTTGCTGAAGTCCTGTGTCCATCTCAATTTCCATCCATCTTTACTTTTCTCTAGTGGTCTCAGCCACAGTAAAATATACAGCAGAAGATACCAGGACACCCTCTGGGGGAAGGGGGGGGCGGGCCGGCAGAACATTTCACCTGCAGGCTTCAGACTCACCACTGGATACATTCAGCCCATGCTTTCCCAGAACTGTTCAGCATGTATCCTTCACCAACCTTCCACCTCCCCCCAGTTTGGGAAACAGTATTTCCTGCTCTTTTAACTCTCTTGTCTATTTTTTTTTTTCATTTGCTTATTTGGCTCTCCACTGGGGAGAAGGGGGGAATCCAGCAGGACTTCTCTAAGAAATACCATTCCAATTAGACTTAACATTTTAGGACACCAACCGTTTATTCTAAGTCATTGAAATCCACACATTGAATGCTTCGTAGTTGCATCATCCTTTTAATATTAAATGTGTGCAGCAGTAAGAGTTCTCAAGCTATTTATGAAGAATGTAATTATTTTTCCAAGATGGGGAGAGGGGAAGGCTGTTAAACGACTTCAAGACCTCCCTCTGTTGAGGGAGAAAGTCAGTGTCATTAACGCATCAAGAAACCGGAAGTGAAAACTAAAATTACAGAAAAAGGTGACATCAGTTGAGGGGAGTGAAGCTGGGGGAGAAGGGGCAATCTTCCAAATATATTTGTGAAAAAGACAAGTAGGGATAAAAATGGGAACAGAGGAGAAAGAGGTGAGTTTACTTTCTATACAAATCTATAGAAGTGGGTGAAGACCTTAAGACACATAGGGAAAAAGACCCAGAAGCAAAAGTTGAGCATTGAGGAAAGTCTATGACTGGGTAGCAAAAGATGAAAGAACATTCCAAGATGCCAAAGTAGACCGATCAGAGAAAAGAAACACAGGATAGTCTCACGGTCTCTAGATCCACAACCATTAATGAATGATATGCAAAATAATGTTCTCCGGTCAACTATGTGAGTTTGGAAACCCAAGGGTGAACCTAGTCAAGGGATTTATTGACTCCAGGACTTTATGGAGCCTTTGATATGGAGATTTGAGTAAGGTTCTAAATTATGTTGCAGTGTTTCCCAAACTGAAAGAACCACAGAACACTTAGAGTGAAACCTATTGACTTTTCAAGGAATGAGTGTTCCAAGATACAAAGTTTGGGAAACACTGGTTTAAAAGTACACCAACTGAGGGAGGAAATGATTTTCAGAGGGTGTGAATGGTCATCATATAACCACACACAGAAATACATAGTTTACTGGGGCGCCTGGGTGGCTCAGTTGGTTAAGGATCCAACTTGGGCTCGGGTCATGATCTCATGGTTCACTGAGTTCGAGCCCCACATGGGGCTCTCTGCTCTCAACACAGATCAACACAGAGCCTGCTTCGGATCCTCTCTCCCTCTCTACCCCTCTCTGCCCCACTCAAAAATAAATATTATATAAAATAATAAACATTATATAAATAAAATCACTCAATGACTTAGAAGCCTTTTTTTTTTAATTTTTTTAACGTTTTTATTTATTTTTGAGACAGAGAGAGACAGAACATGAATGGGGGAGGGTCAGAGAGAGGGAGACACAGAATCTGAAACAGGCTCCAGGCTCTGAGCTGTCAGCACAGAGCCCGACGCGGGGCTCGAACTCACGGACCGCAAGATCATGCCCTGAGCCGAAGTCAGCTGCTTAACCGACTGAGCCACCCAGGTGCCCCTAGAAGCCTCTTTACCATCCAAACACAGCCAGAGTTCATTGAAAGGTTAATATCATCTCTTACTGAAATGTCTAAAAGTTACGTCCACGGTGAGAACCTGAGCCTTTAAAACAGCATTTGAAGGTGTATCTGAATGGCACTGGCCATGTAACTGAGGTTCTCCATATTGCTTCCTAGCTAAAGCCATTGTGATGAAGATGTCTAGCATCGACTGGAATATCCTGGTGACATTTAGATGACGTCTTGTTGTTTCTGAGCCCTTTTCTCATGCAGAAGAGAAAAATGGGAGAAAAGAAAAAAAGCAATGGAAAGAGGAGGGGAGGGAGGAAGGACAGACTAGACTACAGCCTGCGTTGAGAGAATAATCTATCCCCGTTCAACTTTTTGTCGGTTTCAAAATATCACTTGAAGGGCTGGAAACAATGGTTACAGCTGAAAATATCCACATATCTTGTTTTCAGGGTTTTTCATTCTATTCAAGTTTTTATTTATTTCCTTTGAGAGAGAGAGAGAGAGAGCACTAGCAGGGGAGGGGCAGAGAGAGAGGAGAGAGCAAGAATCCCAAGCAGGCTCCAAGCTGTCAGCACAGAGCCCGACGTGGGGCTCCAACCCACGAACCGTGAAATGATGACCTGAGCCAAAGTCAGACGCTGAACTGATGGAGCCACCCAGGCACCCTTAGAGTTTTTCATTCTAGATCCCACTTAATTCTGATGCCAAGAGAAGACAGAGAGAGGTACGCTGGGCTGGAAATACAGTCCCAGCTCACCTGCAGAGCCCAAAGGCTGTGAGTTCCTTCCCCCTGAGACTTCCCCGGCAAACAACTTGAAAAGAGTCAAATTCTCAAGGCAGATAAGTCAGCAAGTCTTCCCCGTAGTAATGACTGGCAGAGCGCATTGATCTGAGGTAGGACACTGGCTGTCGAACTGCCACCGAGGCCAGCCAGAACCCCAGCCCGTCTTTGATATGGAAATCCAAAGGGTGGGATTCCTCTTGAATGGATACGCAGCCAGTGCTGCAGACAAAGCGTAGAAGCTGAATCAATCAAGTCGTATTCTTGTTCCTGGAAACAGCTCAGAATCCGGCTTCCCGTTAGCCAGATCCTTTTGATTCTACTGACATCTACGGGCTGGGACTTAACCCTGCTCTTCTCTTCACATACCCATTGTCCAAATCCGCCTATTTTTTAAGGCTTGGATGGGTAGAGTTTCAAAAACAGTGGAGTAAACCCACAGTCCGTTCAAAGGGGGCGCTCTAAGAACCACCTGCCTTTCTGTCCCCCCGAGACAGGTGGAAAATTAGTTCTATCAAAAGCCACACCCGGGGGGAACAGGGTCCCCTAGTAGTGGCCTTTCCAGGCAGTGTCTCATCACCTACCTGCTTTGCTTCAGTCACTTAAGAATACCTTGGCACACAGAGAGGATGCGGCTTCAGAATATACTATCTTCGGTATGGTACACTTCATCTACAGATTAACCAAGCTTGCCTAACACACACTGTATCAAAGTAACTGGGAGGAATGACAAGGTCCTTTATTTTGTGGCACCTGTCACAGTCCTTGAGGCGGATCTGGAGAGACTGACCAAAGTTCCGTGAAGCCTCACCCTGCCTCTGGATGTTCTATTTTGAAGCAGGTGGCCTCTCTACTCTCTCCTCTTTGCATCCCACAGCCGGTACCTTGGTCGCCTTCCATAACGCTTGCTGCCTCTGTGACCAGGTCCCCACTCAGTGCCACCAACTCCAGTCATCAACTCGCATCACCCGGAGGCTCTGTATCCCCAAAGCTACTTCCACGGAAGCCTGTGGAACCGCGCTGGTCTCACATCTGCACCGTCTGCCGACCTCCCCCGCCTGTGACCTGAGACCCCACGTTTGTTTCTGAAGGCAGAACACTCCACCCCTTCTTTAATGTGCTTCGTCTGCCACACGCAATTTTTCCCTCACAAGGAGGAAGAGGACCTTCCCCAGGCAAACAGCCCAGATTCTTTAAACGGCACTGAGAGTAGCATGAATCCTGCATTTGAGCATTAGCCAATCGGGAGTGCCTGGGTGGCTCGGTCGGTTGAGCGTCCAACTCTTGGTTTCTGCTCAGGTCATGATCTCGCAGTTTGTGGGTTCCAGCCCCGCGTCGGGCTCCGCACTGGCCATGCACAGCCTGCTTGGGATTCTCTCTCTCCCTCTCTCTCTGTCCCCACCCTCTCAAAATAAATAAATAAAAAGAAAAGAAAATTAGCCAATCAAATATATAAATATGAAAATAGCATGTTCCAGTGAGCCAGGCTCCCATTGGGCTCTGATGGCCCACAGTCTTTGACTTAGTGCTCATTGATAGCAGAGGATGTGCTCGCCAAATGCTGAGACGCCGACCCCTTTCCTTTCCGGAACAATCCGTATTCACACACAACCACCACGACAGAGACCTGAAGGTAACGAGAACACACGCTCTTGGTTTAAAATCCTCCTGAACGAGAGAAACTAGGAAACAAAAGACCCGTGCATTTTCTCCTCACTTGGAGGCATGACACAGGAGGAAGATCATGGACTTTAGGGTCTGAGAAAATGGAGTCTGAAATCATTTACTTTATCTAAGCCTGACACTCATCAGGTGGAGAATATAAAAGACAAGGATTTGAACAAGCCAAATATTTACATTTCTGACATGAGCCACACTCTATACAAATGGTAGAGACTCTACAGAGAGTCTCAAACTAGCCATCATAGATCTTAAAAGGTGGTTCCAATAAAAGAAAAGAAGGTCAACCATCATTCAATAGGAAGAAAGGACCCAACCATCTTGAGCCTCCCTGCTACATCCTCTTCTGCCCCAAGATATCCTATGTCAGTGGTTCCCAACCCTGGCTGATGCCCAAACCTGGTATAATTACATGTCCGTGAGCCCTACCCCTTCATAGTCTGATGCAGTCTAAAATCGGTCCAGGAATGTGTATTTTCCATAAACAAGCACAAGGTGATGCTGAATTCCAACTACGTTTGTAGATTACTGACCACTCTACAGAACACTGGGGATTCCTCTGAGCTCAGGCAGTGACTGATCCTTTTACCCAAGACCCTTCCCTTACTCCCCAGCTACTCCCCTCCGTATGAGGCTTGCCTCACATTTGTATAGGTGTTAGGAAAAACAGATTCCACTTATGCGTTCTCTGAGATCAAGGGGTGCGGAGGAAAGGTAACGGGTTCTCCCCATATGTTTATTTACTTTTGAGAGACAGGGAGATATACAGCATGAGCAGGGGAGGGGCAGAGAGAGAGGGAGACAGAATCCGAAGCAGGCTCCAGGCTCTGAGCTGTCAGCACAGTGCCCAACACGGGGCTCGAACTCACAAGAAGCGAGATCATGACCTGAGCTGAAGTCAGACATTTAACCGACTGAGCTACCCAGGTGCCCCGGATTTCCAACCAGAGCTAAAGGCAAATCATTGCCACTCATGTAGCTTAACGTTGCTCTCAGGACAGGCCTGATGTCATTCTCAATTCTTAGAGGAACGTCAGGTGTCCCTCACTTTAAAAAAAAAAAAAAAAAAAGACCAGATCCAGGCTTGCTGCTCAAGGAATCACATGGTAACAGCCCTCCCCATGCAGGCTAAGGGCAGATACACTTTAATTATTTGCAAGCCAATTTCCAGGCGAAATCAGATTCAAAACATACCCAGAATCTGGATGGGTTGGATTATCTGCTCTAGAAATAAATCTTCCATTGAGGAAATACACAAAATATCCATGTTCCAGCTAAGTAATGAGCCTTGGCCTTGAAGGACCCAGATTGGATTTGAAACACAAGAGTCAGAAGATTGGAATTCAGGACCCCAGAGCGGGTCTGTTACTTGTAAATTGTATTCTCATGCCTAGCCTCACACCAGGATTTCCACCAAAGTCCCTGGAGATTAATTCATCTGTAACGGAAATACACCTTTCCTATTCTTTCACACCACGTTGCCTTCCTTCTCTTTCAAATAAATAAAGCATTAAAAGATGCTCAACCCCACAGGGCAATTTTTAAATGAAGGATTGTTTCAGCCTGGAGGGTAGAGGACCCGGAAAATATGCTCAGTGTGAAAACTCTCCACCGAGAAAACTCCAAGCAGAACTTAGTGTTGAATCCAGTCCCCTGATTTTGCCACGGTCCCCTGCCCTCCATCCCCCCTTGTCTCTTTGGGGCTGAGGAGAAGCTGACAGCTTAAACAAAGCCCTGGGTGAACAAAGGGACCCTTAGAAGAGATGAGCCCCTCGCCCGGCCTCACCCATCTCCCACCCCCTCACCCCGAGTTTCAGGCAAGGCTTACCTCACCCAGAGGAAGAACCAAGCCCCTTGGATGATGAACACTAACCCTTTAGCATCCATTTTTAAAAACCCGCCATTAATACAGACTGACACTGAATCCCCTGCTAATCGGATTAGGGTATATTGCTCAAACTGTCATTCAGGGCCAAAGCCCCTTTATCTCGTTGCTGATAGGAAGCTAAGCTCCTTGACTCACTTTGCTGCCTCTTAGGAGTCATCAAGAATCTGACTTCTTCAAGCCAACAATTTTATTTGCTTAATCTTGGGTGAAGAGATTAGGGATTTAGAGAAGATTTTTCAACATCCCTGCCATTCCTGGTGAGAAGAGCCATTCCTTCCTCCTGTACCCCTTCTCCCTCTGCCGATGACACACATACACCCCAAAGCAACAGACACACGCCCCAACACAACACAGAGAAATACAATACACACACCCCCAACACACTCCACACACAAAGATGCCACACACACCCCCAATACACAGAGATACAAGACACACACCACACAACACGCACGTTATGCATACACAAGAGAAAAAACAGGAATTCAAGCCTGGTGGTATTTCATCAAAACGTGGCACTTTCAGGGGCGCCTGGGTGGCTGAGTCAGTTAAAAGTGTCCGACTCTTGGTTTCAGCTCAGGTTATGATCTCGCGGTTCTTGAGTTCGAGCCCTGCATCTGGCTCTGCACTGCCAGTGCGGAGCCTACTTGGGATTCTCTCCCACTCTCCCTGCTCTTCCTGCTCTCTCAGTCTCTCTCTCTCTGGAAATAAACTTTAAAAAAATACTAAAAATAAGCGATGCTCCTATAGGGCTAGTGGAGCGAGTCTCAGAGTTTAGGAGGCCTCTGAAATCAGGTGGCCAGCGTTATGCACTTTTGTTGCAAGACCTGTGAACAATCAGGGCGACTATTCCTTTATGTTCTGCCGGGGGTCAGCTTTAACTGGAGCCTGGTGGCTTTCAAATGGAGACCCCAGTTTTAACTGAAACCTAGCAGTTTTCAGATGAAGACCCCAAGTGTTGGGGCGTGGGGTGGTGGGGGGAGAGAGAAAAACTTCACATTCCCAGGACCTGGTCAGTAACACTCAGCAAATTCCCTGATATTTGTGGGTCCTTCATCACCACTGTGCATTAGAACATGTAATGCTCACTCCAAACCAAGCTCTGTAGGCCCACTCAACTCCCATCTGCTAACAACGTAAGACAACCACGAAAAGGAAAATGCTCTCCTAACCCGAGGACCAAAGGGGAAACTTATTACTCAAACTGGAGGTTAACTCAGAGTAGGGATACCAAGATGGCCAGGATTCAATAAAGCACATACAGTAACAGAGGAATGTGAGTCAGATGAACTCATATCCCCTCCCCCCCACCGTGGCCCGGCACAAGCCATCACTGATGCTCTAAAACTCTACTTCTCCATCTCTCACCCGGGGACAGTGACAGATGTACAGCTGCTAGATGGTCCTTATGGAGTCGTCTGTGGGTCAAAGTAATGCAGTAAAAGCTCTGTATGTGTGTGTGTGGCAGCGGGGGGGGGGGGGGGGAGGTGCACCTGGGTGGCTCAGCCGGTTAACCGTCTGACTTCGGCTCAGGTCATAATCTCATGGTCTGTGGGTTTGAGCCCTGCATCGGGCTCTGCGCTGGCAGCTTGGAGCCTGGAGCCCGCTTCGGATTCTGTCTCCCTCTCTCTCTGCTCCTCCCCCACTCACACTCTGCCTCTCTCAAAAAAAAATTTTTTTTAAAGAGCTGTGCATACTAATAAACACGGTTCATCAGTAATTTGTGTAATTATTGTAATCACTTGCAGAATGGAAAAGGGAAGGTTAAATAAGGTGCCTATGGCGGGGTGCCTGGCTGCCTCAGTCGGTAGAGCATGAGACTCTTGATCTCAGGGTTTGAGTTCAACCCCCACGTTGGGTGTAGTTACCTTAAAAATTAAATAAAGCCTTTTTAAAAAGTTAGGTGCCTATGGCCACCTTCAAATTAATCACTCATGTGGAAGAGCAACAGGTCTGTCCTGCATCCGTTCAAGAAAGAAGCAGCACCAAGGTCCAAATTTCAGAGACGTGCACTTGAGTGAGCTCAGCTCATCCCAACTCAATCCCAAGGCCCCTTATCAAGCACATCGCGTGTGCCAGGCATTCTGCCAGCTGATCACCTGCTTCCCGGGAGCACATGCAAAGGGAAATCGTGGAGAGGAGCTGGCTTGGGTGAGATCTACACAGTGTTGGACTTCACCAGGAATCCAGAGGAGAACAGTATCCGTAAACGTACATGTGGGTGAGAAAGTGGGAGCTGGGCAAGGGGGGGGCAAGGGCATCTCCCCTAAAACCTCAGGTGGTTAGGAACACTGGACACATCCAAACTGAAGACCTGTGAATCGGGTTAGGAGATTCACAGACATGAACGAGCTCATAAATGTGAGCCCAAGAGGGGCACCTAGGTGGCTCAGTTGGTTGAGCAACCAACTTCGGCTCAGGTCATGATCTCGCAGTTTGTGAGTTCAAGCCCCGCATCGGGCTCTGGGCTGACAGCTCAGAGCCTGGAGCCTGCCTCGGATTCTGTGTCTCCCCCTCACTCTGCCCCTCCCCTGCTCATGCTCTGTCTGTCTGTCTGTCTCTCTCTCTCTCTCAATAATAAACGTTAAAAAAAAAAAATTTTTTTTTAAATGTTGAGCCCAAGAAATTGTGAGCACAGTCACAATCCCAAGGGCTTTGTGCAGAGAATGGAGAGTGCCGATGACATTTCTCTAAAACCGGTGAATGTTCACGTCCGCTTCTACTGTGCTGCCCCCACACCTGTTGAGACGAGTGTCGATCGCTGTGCTTTGCTGCCCACAGATGGCACCTTGGGCTGCACTTTAGCAACCCCCTCTCTGCATCTCAGAGCTCAACAACTTTGAATTCAGACCTGTGGCCACCTGCTCATTTGAGCTTGCCTGAGTCTAAGACTCCAAGTAGGGAAGCCGGATATGCTGACCGTGTAACCACACGACACGGTCACGCAGGGCCAGGGAGCACCGCCCACCCCTCCCCCTCCAAGTTGCAAGGCTGGATCACACAAGCACTGCCCGGGGTAATGCCCAGTCGCAGCAAGCCCTGTGAACTCGTTATGGACATCCCAGTGTCTTCGTGCCCTAAAGACAGAAGAACACAGCACTGGATTGCCAGCTTGCCTTCCCTCACTGCCTTTCTCTCCCCTAAGCTTCCTTGCCAAGGTCTCTAAGCCACCCTATTTGCTTTAGCTCCTCTGCCTGTGTTTGAGGGGGACCTCCTCTTTAAATTTTTTTTAATGTTTTATTTATCTTTGAGACAGAGCATGAGCAGGGGAGGGGCAGAGAGAGAGGGAGACACAGAATCCGAAGCAGGCTCCAGGCTCTGAGCTGTGAGCACAGAGCCTGATGTGGGGCTCAAACTCACAAACTGTGAGATCATGACCTGAGAGCCAAAATCAGACGCTTAACCGAGCCACCCAGGTGCCCCAGAAATTCATCTTTATATGCTGGCATTTCAACTCAGCAGAAGCTGGGGCCTGTAATGGCAATGCAATGGGATAAAGTGCTGTTGGAGACTATGTATGAATAGGTGTTCAGGAACCAGAATGCACAACAGCCAGAGCATCTCACCCAGGAGGATGTTTTCAACGGCCAGAAACAAAAACCCTTTATTAAAAGTAACTATAATGATATGATCTCCCATAACAAGACGCCCCAAAGAAGCTATCTGTGGGGTTAGTGCAGGGGCCAGCCATGTCTTCAATAACCCAGGTCCCTTCCACCTGTCTCCTCTATCAGCATATTGACACGACCCTGAGGTTTACCTGCCCACGATCACAGGATGGCTGCTGCAGTTCCAGACATCACACCCTCACACAAAGGCAATTAAGATGGGCCATTTCTCTTTATGCATCTCTGCTAACTGGTTTCCCAGAAGCTTCCCAGCAGATTTCCCTTGGACCCCGCTGACCTACATTAGATCAGACACCCAAGTCCAACCTGCAAAGAAGGCTACAGGAACGAGTATCTGGTATGACCAGCCTCTAGGTTAAGAGGCAACCTCGGTCGTGAGCAAGCCACCAGCAGTAGGGTGACCAAGTCACCCTCGTTTGCCATGACCTTCCCAGTTCTAAAACTGGAAACTCCATGTCCTGGGAAACCCGAGTCGTGAGAAAACTGGATGGGGTCACCCAACTGTTGTAATGGACACATGCAGGGTGGTGGAACAGTGCTAGGAGGGGGGATGCTCGTAGCTTCAGGAAGGCGCTAAAGTACTTCAAGTGGCATTTGGGAGGGGAAAGAGGGACTGTCGCATGAGCTCTCCAGAGTGGAGTGGACCGGTCGTGATTAACATGTGACGCGTGAAGGGCGGCCAGAAGTGACTGATGGCTCTGAGGTCCTGTCCTAAGTAACAATTCCCATTTATTCTGTCACCATACCGTGCACCAAGAGTCTGGGCCCAATGTGACTCAGCTGGCTCTTTTGCTCAGGGTGGCACAAGGTTTAAATCGGAAGGGCCCAAGCTCTTTTCAGTTGCTGGCAGAAATCTGCTTCTCGCGATTGTAGGACTGAGGTCCCCAGTTTCCCCAGCACGTGGTGCCCTTCATCTTTAAGTCAACGACAGTTCCTCCTATCTGGTCCCTGCCTTAAATCTCTTATTTTCTCGTGTCTCCAACTGGAGTAGGATTTCTGCTTCTACAGGTTCACATGATTAGATTAGGTTTGCCCAACAGTCCAGGATAATCTCCCAATCTTAAAATCAGCTGAGTAGTACACTTAGTTTCATCCGCAAAGTTGTTTTTGCCGCGTGATGTAACATATTCACAGAAGTAACACCAGGGGGCGACGGGCACGGGGACCAAAATTCTGCCAAACAGTTGGGTGGAACACGTAGGAGGCCATCAGTGGCACTGTGCCAAAGAAGAAGGAGGCTTCTAGCAATACAGATCAGCCTTCAGTTAGACTCCCTCCACCCAAGAAAGAGAAAGAATTTGAAGCCATCTGGAATGCTCCTAAAGAAATTCCTGCACTGAGGAAGGAGAGCAATGGATAGTTCCCAAGACTCCATCTAACGCTAAGACCCCACAATTCCAGTTTTCCAAGCGGAGAAAGGTCCAGTATGTTTGATTAGTGAAAAGGCAGAAGTTTTCAGAAAATGCTCAAACCATTCTGATACATGTGTTTTGACTTTCTCTGCAAACGACTCGCAGTACAAACTCGAAAGCAAGGACTTCCAGAAATTGACCTTTCCTGTCCCGCCTCGTGGAGTCATTAGTTCTGAGAAAAGGCATGGAGACACTCAGATTCCCAATACTGGCCCTCTTCGACTCGACTCCAGGGGACTGGGCACTATAATGAAACACTCCCTGGAAGGGGCTGTTAGGATATCTCACCAACGTGAGGCTGTGAGGACCTTTCCCCTTTAGGTGACAGCCAGAGCGCGAAAAGTGGAAACAGACTCTGGCCTGCCCTGAAACTCAGCTTTTATTGATGGTAGATGCGGGGAAGGGGCTGCAGGCTGGACGGGGCTGTAAGGAGCAGGGATGAGGGCTCACGAACTTCTCTTTGCAAAAGGAAAATCCCCATGGCGCTAAACCCTTAAGAACGGGCATCTGGACAGAATACATATCTTCTCTGCCTATTAAGCAAACACTGACACGAAAGCCAGTCGAGGACGGGATGAGGGACAGCATGGCTTTAGACAACGTAGGTCAAGTGTAGCAACCGTGATCATCTGGTGCTCCAACTGGACAGCAACATGAAGTCAAGTCGGGCAGGAGAACGACTGGCGGATATGCGTGAGAGTGGGTCAATTTTGGCTCACTGTTCACCTAGAAAGTGGAAGGGAAGAAAGTAGGATCGCAGCGCTGCAAAATCTTGGCGAGCACAATATCTCATGTGGCGGAGCTGAAAAAGCAAGCCTGGAGTAGGTCAGAAAGTGCCCAAGGGATGAACGCCCCAAAAAGGGAGCCCTGAAGTCCACAATCCCTGGGCACAACATCGAAGACATCAGGGCACCTGGGTGGTGCAGTCGGTTGAGCTTCCCACTTCGGCTCAGGTCATGATCTCACAGTTTGTGGGTTTGATCCCCGCGTCGGGGTCTGTGCTGACAGCCTGGAGCCTGCTTCGGATTCTGTGTCTCCCTCTCTCTCTCTGTTCCTCCCCCGCTCGCACTCTCTCTGCCTCTCAAAAACAAATAAATGGTAAAAAAAAAACAAAAAAACAAAAAAACAAAAAAAAACAAAAAAAAACTAAGACTTCACGTGATCCTGAACATAGCAGAGAATGTCAGATAAGGAGAAACGCACACTAGAAAATATGGGTGTAAAGGCTGAAGCAACTGGGAGAGGATGGGGGTTATGATACTGGCTACAACGCACACACTATATACACCAGGCAAGTATGGTTATCATTTCACTCACCCACACTCTGGCACGCCCACAACAAAGCTATGAGGAAGTAACCTGTCCGTGTTCGGCCAAGCTAGTGGAAGGCACAGCCAGGACATGGCCCACAACAGCAGGCTGTAGGACAGTACTCTCCTAAGCATGATGTCACCCTAGCACAGCTTAGACGCAGCACATGATTCAGGGGCTGAGCTCTCAGAAATGTTGACAGCTTTGTCCCAACTCCCTACGTCAGACCACGAGGATCACCGCGTCTTCGTGCCCCAAAGGGCCACAGCAGTCTCTTGCTTCCAGTCCCCTAACGCACACAGGTTACCTTCTACGGTACCATTACCAGGTGACTCTCCCTACCTGCCAAGGTCTGAAGCTGAACCCATTTTGCTCACAGCACACTCCACTGCCAGCCCCTTATAACTGTTACAAAAGCCTTCCACGAACAACACACACCTCAGCCTGCCTTCCGATGCCTACTGCTCATTGTTCAAAGGTCTAGACCTATACGAAAAAAGCCCAGTATTTCTCTATGTATAAAATACAAGAGGGACACCTGCGTGGCTCAGTTGGTTAAGCGTCCAACTCTCGATGTCAGTTTGCGTCACGATCTCACGGGTCGTGGGATCGAGCCCTGCGTCAGGCTTTGCGCTTGACAGCACGGAGCCTGCTTGGGATTCTCTCTCT